>NC_064922.1:865561591-865864621 GCF_023897955.1 Schistocerca gregaria
GGATTGCAGCCTATCGCGATTGCAGTTTGTCGTATGGCGACATTGCTGCTCGCGTTGGTCGAGATCCAATGACTGTTAGCAGAATATGGAATCGGTGGATGGTAACACGCAACGCCGTGCTGGATCCCAACGGCCTTGTATCACTAGCAGTCGAGATGACAGGCATCTTATCCGCATGGCTGTAACGAATCGTGCAGCCACGTCTCGATCCATGAGTCAAGAGATGGGGACGTTTGCAAGACAACAACCATCTGCACGAACAGTTCGACGACGTTTGCAGCAGCACGGACTATCAGCTCGGAGGCCATGGCTGCGGTTACCCTTGACGCTGCATCACAGACAGCAGCGCATGCGATGGTGTACTCAACGACGAACCTGGGTGCACGAATGGCAAAACGTCATTTTTTCGGATGAATTCAGGTTCTGTTTACAGAATCATGGTGGTCGCATCCGTTTTTGGCGACATTGCGGTGAATGCACATTGGAAACGTGTATTCGTCATCGCCATATTGGCGTATCACTCGGCGTGATGGTATGGGGTGCCATTGGTTACACGTCTCGGTCACCTATTGTTCGCATTGACGGCTCTTTGAACAGTGAACGTTACATTTCAGATGTATTACGACCCGTGGTTCAAATGGATCTGAGCTCTATGGGACTTAACTTCTGAGATCATCAGTCCCGTTGAACGTAGAACTACTTAAGCCTAACTAACCTAAGAACATCACAAAATTCCATGCCCGAGGCTGGATTCGGAACTGCGACCTGCGACCGTATCGCCTAGAACCGCTCTGCCACTCCGGCCGGCTACGACCCGTGGTTCTGCCCTTCTTTCGATCCCCGTGAAATCCCTACATTTCAGCAGAATAATGAACGACCGCATGTTGCAGGCCCTGTACGGGCCTTTCTGGATACAGAAAATGTTCGGCTGCTGCCCTGGCCAGCACATTCTCCAGATCACTCACGAATTGAAAACGTCTTGTCAGTGGTAGCCGAGCAACTGGCTCGTCACGATACGTCAGTCACTACTCTTGATGAACTATGGTGTCGTGTTGAAGCTCCATGGGCAGCTGGACCTGTACACGCTATCCAAGCTTGTTTCACTCAATGCCCAGGCGTATGAAGGCCATTATTACGGCCAAAGGTGGTTGTTCTGGGTACCGATTTCTCAGGATTTATGCACCCAAATTGCGTGATTACGTAATCACATGTTAGTTCTAGTATAATATATTTGTCCAGTGAATACCCCTTTATAATCTGCATTTCTCCTTGATGTAGCAATTTTAATGGCCAGTAATGTAATTAAAGTCAAATTTTCAAACCGGTCTGGAAATGGCACCACTGGTCATAATGACGTCAAATTGCAACGGAATATTATCGGTGAAGGAGGAAAACGTATAGCAGAAGAGAAATAAATAGTTACAAACTGTAGCAATAGATAGCGCTGTAAGCATCATAATTTAATAGTGATCGACTACAAATGACAAATGAATCATACAACAGTGCCTAAACTGTACGTTTGACGTTAAAGAAACTGTACCACTCAGTGTGGATGGGTATATAGGTGTGATACTGTTAGTTACGTAAGCCCATGCAACACGGCAAGGTCATATCACATCGGATGGGAAAAATCGGTTTTTAAATGTCCCGCATAAAATGCATCTTTCACATCGGTTTTTAACTGTCCTGACGCCAGAAACCGCATAAAAAGCATCAACTGAAATCAACTCGGATTATTAATTTTCTTGTGACTAGTGCAAATCATGTTCAATATGCTGTCCACCGTTTTCTGCAACAAGTTAAAATCGAGAAAAAGCATGTTCTACAACTGACTAAAGTGTTTCCTGGGTCACGTACAGAATGTGTTGCGCAATGCGTGCCTTCAGTGCTGCTAAGTCTGCAATCGGAACACTGAACACAACATCTTTCAGATAGCCCCACAGCCAGAAGTCACACGGATTAGGATCAGGTGATCGGGACGGCCAGGCTGTACGGAAGTGGCGGATAATAATTCTAGTATTTTCGAAATGGCGCTTCAGAAGCTGCTTAACTGGATTTGCAATGTGCGGAGGTGCGCCATCTTGGATAAAAATGTCCCATCCACACGCTTTTGGAGAGCTAGAATGACGTGGTTGCGCAAAAGACACTCACAGCACTTACCAGTGACGGTACGAAAAAATATGACCCTATGATAAATGATACCGTAAATTCGCACCACACAGTGACCTTCCCAGGGTGAAGTGGTACTGGTTGATTTGTGTGTGGATTTTCCGCTGCCCATGTTCGTCAATTATCAGTATTGACATATCCTTTCTGATGGAAGTGGGCTTCGTCTGTCCACAAAATCTTTCACGGCCAGTCATTGCCCACTTAGATGAGAACAAGAAATTCTAAAGCAAAGGTCTCTCTTGCTGGCAGGTCAACAAATGGCTCTAAGCACTAAATATCTGAGGTCATCACTCCCCTACACTTAGAACTAAGTAAACCTAACTAACCTAAGGACGTCACACACATCCATGCCCGATGCAGGGTTCGAAACTGTGACCGTAGGAGCCACATGGTTCCGGACTGAAGCACCTAGAACCGCTCGATCACAACGGCCGGCGCAGGTCAACAGGAAGCAACTCGTATACATGGGTAATTCTGAATGGATAGTAAAGAAGGATGTTTCGTACGATTTTACGCAGTATGCTCACGGGTATGTCCGATTTTCGACACTGCTCCATGCACTACACGTTTGCACACCGCCACTCGTCTGCTCGTGCATTTCTGTGGCCACTGCTTCCACTGACGTCGAATAAATTCGTTTCCTCCCTCTACCAGGTTGCACACCAAATGAACACGTCTTTTCGAATTTCCGAATCATTTTCTTCAGGCCGACGGCAGTCATCGGACCAACGCCTTTATTCGGAGCCTTCAGTGTCTGGAACTCCCACAGAGCGACCTACGCACTGTCATCGTTCTTGTAATACAGCTTTACAAGCAGAGCGCAAACCTGTATTGAGAAAGTCATGGCGAACGTCGTAGACGCGAAAGGAAGAACAGCCGTGTACTCGGAGTGCTTATACCGACTTGAATGGGTCGTACGCATGATAGGTGTTTTCATTTGCGTATTATGACACATACAGCGCCATCTGTTGATCAATTTTCACATAATTTTTTTCTTCTCCCGTACTGTTTCCCCTTTCTTCGATAATATTCCGTTGCAATTAGACATTCTGACCAGTGGTGTTATTTCTGCAGCGTTTTGAAAGTTTAGCTTTAATTATAATCACCCTGTATTTCCATCAACAGAAAAAGACGAACTGTCTAAGCAGAACAGTTTTGTAACCAACTTGATATGCGAACTTCTAGTAACACATTCAAAAGGAGTACGACATCAGATTTGAGGAGATAAATTCTGCTGTTGAGTATTTAGTCACAGATACGACATAAATAATGTCGACAATGTTTCTAGACCAGCTTCAAAATTCTAAGAAGTGGGCATTTTGCATAACCGTCCATGCACCTCAGTTAAACCGACGCAAAACAATATGGCATTTGGTATCAGGTAGTTTATATTCATGTTATCATCTATCGTCACTACAT
This sequence comes from Schistocerca gregaria, assembly GCF_023897955.1. NCBI lineage: Eukaryota > Metazoa > Arthropoda > Insecta > Orthoptera > Acrididae > Schistocerca > Schistocerca gregaria. Next base: position 865,565,180 of record NC_064922.1, read on the forward strand.
TCCATAATCTGAAACTTAATTCACAAGCAATGGCTTGTAGACTCGGTGTATTTGCTGTTAATTCTATTGACGCTTGGTGAGTTGTAACTGAGATACTGTGGCTGTCACCGTGTCCCCCACCAGCACGTTATAATGCTCTCACCTGCTAACCATCAATTCTCCGGATGCCGCCCATGCAGATATCAGACTACGTTACCAACGACAGGGACATAAACGACTTGATTAATGAAGGGAACAGGAGGAGACGCAGCAGTCTTGTCACAAAGAATGAGATTTAGCCAGGCCACAATTCAGAGTTATGCGGCGACCCGCCACCTTACTGTCGGTCAAGCTACAAGTACATAAAACATGTGAAGAATCAAACGAGAAACGACAACTCTTATAATGTATAGAGAGAGTGATAATCGGAAAAATAGAAATGAATCACGGGAATTGTGCGATCTTAATGGAAGCAGTGTGTCACAGGCAGTCAAGTAACACGAACCTGTGGACATGGGCAACACGGCAAAGCTTACTGCTCGAACGTCGGTGGAACTGTAACGCTGGTGGCTTGCAATGCAAAGCGCCTGTTTGCAATTTCATCACGGACAAAGCTGCCACCAACGTTCCATCGTGAATCGTCTTGACCGGAAGCAGCGAAGAATTCGGCTCGCCAGCTGTGCCCTGTCTCGTGTGCCGTATTACTCGACCTGGCCGCACACTTCTCCCACCGCTGCAGCACACTGCCTGAGCGTGAGGAAGGGGAAGAGAGGAGAACTGTGAATGCCCCGTGACTCGGTTTGGTTCAAATGGTTCAAATGGCTCTGAGCACTATGGGTGGTCATCAGTCCCCTAGAACTTAGAACTACTTAAACCTAACTAACCTAAGGACATCACACACATCCATGCCCGAGGCAGGATTCGAACCTGCGACCGTAGCGGTCGCGCGATTCCACACTGAAGCGCCTAGAACCACTCGGCCGCACAGGCCGGCTGACTTGGTTTCATGTTGCGTATTTCCTAACAACGTATATCACAAACGAAACAGATTTTCAGTATTATGTAACTTATTTTGGTACATTGAAGATATTATACGATTTTCATCTGGTACAAACTGTCGCCACAGGGACAGAAGCAGATAATTTCACAGATTTTCGAACTCGGGCTGCCATGTGATCGTGACTTGACTTATTTATTTTCATAATCGAAAAAAGATCTTTCACACGCACATATTGATATAAACATTGTACCACTTTTGCAAGCTCATTGTGGAGGCATTGCAACTTATCTGTGGAAAACATGAAGACAGCCTGGACAATTTTAACGCAACAGGATTCGTCTTTAAGACGACGATTACGATGTAAATCAGTCAATTACGTCTGCAAATGGATGCTTTCAACTGAAACAGTGAACGGTCTCGAATGCACCTCGAAAACAGATGTAAGTTTGACAGTGTCCTCAAAACAAACTGTCCCCTTGAAATTATTTCAAGGCCACAAGGAATTCTTCAGGCCTGCCGTTTTATATTTTTTTAATTATTTTATTTTTTTACGCCAGTGACTCAAACAACTTACGGAACAAGAATGTGTTTGGCAGAATATGCCCCTACCATCACGCGATTTTCTCTTTAAATGCATCCCTATCGAATCAGAAGTAGTTTCTCACCTTGGAACGTCTTATTGTGGGAAATGGGAAGTCAAGTCCACTTAAAATACAAGGTCTGCAATCCATTCCAGATGTTCTAATTTTCGTTCCTGACTAATTTTACTTTCATAAATTCAACAATAGCGAGTTTTATATCGCAAAATTGTTCCAGACACATCTGTTGACTGAACCAAATTACTTTCTAGTAGTGTATAAACTCTCCATACCCTGCGTTCAGTTTAATCGAAAACTATTGTTACTGACAGTAGAATTACGCTTGTGACTTCAGGAATTTTACTATTCGTACCACCAGTTTCTTCACGTGCTGCATGGAGTAGTATGTAGTAGTGCTTGTGTTGTTAAAGCGGACGACGCAATGTTCCTCCAGATATCCATGGATGTCCAAAGGAACAGGCACTGCGGCGACTGAAGCCGTTATAATGCTTGTTGAGCCGTCCGATATGGCCGAGCGGTTCTAGGCGCTACAATCTGGAATCGCGCGACCACTACTGTCGCAGGTTCGAATCCTGCCTTAGGCATGGATGTGTGTGATGTCCATAGGTTCGTTAGGTTTAAGTAGTTCTAAGTTCTAGGAGACTGATGACCTGAGAAGTTATGTCCCATAGTGCTCAGAGCCATTTGAATCCCATCTGTTGATCGTTGTAATTGTTTGCTCTTCCATTGTTAGTTAAATCTTTAAACTCTTTTCGCGTGGCATTATAATGCCTTTTCATATCAAATCTGCAGTACTCGTAGATTATGTGATTGCATAACAGATGGTGAGAATTCTCATCCCTCTCTTCTGTCATTCCCATTCACTTTTAAAACCTTGTGACAACAGATGGTAGGACTGTCTGTTTTTGTACTAACGGCCAGTGGAGCTGTTAACGTCCTTCATGCCAGGAACAAATAATGAACTGTTAACTCAAGTGACACCACGATTATGTTGAAGTCAAGAGAATTGTGCTGCCCGAAAAATACTAGACTCCGACAGTAATTGAAATATTTGATGAGTAATCACAGATGCTAATACAAACAACAGTGAGCTGTATAAGAGAATTACGAGAGTGAAAATTTGTGCCGGACCTTGAGTGGAACCTGTATTTCCCGCTTTACGTGTGCGGTAGCCGTAACCGCAGGTTTTTTTTTTTACAGTTCAAAATTAGAATTTAAAAAAAATATGCACCCATACCTGGAATCGTAGTATCCAAGTCGAGCCTTCTAATGCAAATATCTACCCACTTTTTTTTAAAGGAAGGTAGGAGGAAGAGATACCATTATGATCCACAAAACCATAGTACGTCCTTATACATTATAACGGTTCTGGAAGGAACCTCGCTGCCGTCGTACCATGCACCATGAAATAACAACAAATTCAAAGTGGGGCCACCTCCGGCACCCTTAAAAAAATTATTTATAGATAGGAAAACAAAATTCGAAGTAACATTCCATTGCTAACTGTGAAACTGTTAGTTGTTCCTGGGTCGCATACTCGCGTAGTTGTCCTTAGCTGATCACTTTACTTGGTCGGTTTCATAACGACAGCACAACCGCTCATCTTTGCGCACCCGGCACACCCCAAGTATATGGCGGGTCCACAAAAACCGTTCCTAGGAAATTGGCATACCAATCCTTGTACTTTCGTAGCCGTAACTGTTTTCTGTGTCCGTCTTACAAGTATTGCCAGTAATCCAGTACATTCAGTACGTTCAGACGTGTGTCTCTATATATGTAATGAACCGTCATACCCGTGATCCATGCCACTGCGTTCGTCCTTTGACGCGAAAAATACGTTTACTCTGGAAAAAATACCATGTCGGATATAGCATATACTATACCGATGACCTCAGCAGTTTTGTCCGATAAGATCCTACCTCAAATTTCCATTTTTTTCTGACCACTCATCTGTGGAGGCAGACCCTTCCAAGACGATGGAAACTAAGACATCTGTCCTGAAATTGCGGCAGCTGCAGCACCACTATTAGTCACGACGTGAATCCCACTAAAAACTACAGCGAAATGAGGCTGACACAGGCGTCTCTCAAAGGTTTCTTAACCTTGGACGCAACACAGCAGTTTCCTTTACCCAACATAAAATGGTCTTTGTAGCCGAATTGACTGAGAGATGGCAGCGCAAACCGTTCACACTGCTATGGGCAGAAGGGGCAACTCGGTCTACCCTTTGGCGCCAGTGCCTGGAACTTTAGTGGGGTCAGTGATCCTATACACCAGCGTTACTTTGGCGTGAATTCGAAATTGATGGCCCCTGGTACTTCTGCCGATTTTCGCCACCTCCTGTATTTTATGAATTAAATAGATGGTGATCATGAAAACTGGTCCACTCCTACAATTCGATAATCCCCTACTCAGGAAAGCTATCCGTTGTTTCAGTTGGACAGGTAACATTCATTTTAATGCATAATTTGACATATTAATTTGACATTTTAATTAATTGATTTATAGGTCCATTCCTGCTCTTACTGAACTCATGATTACTTACGCAATATGAATCTATGATTGCGAACTACTGAGCTGGTGATTACTTTCGCAGTATGAATCTATGACTGTGAACGCGATTACAGTTGTATTCAACTCTCTTTCCTTGTAAGCATGCTGGAATCGACAGCTGCTGAAACATTCCGACACACAATATATATCTTGGAAAAGTGTCCTGGTTAGAAGCTGCTATTTAAATACCACGTTTTGGTATCTGGTCGCATTTCTGTTTGACGAAGGACAGACACATACATGCACACAATTGTGTAACTGTTTCAAACTACTGGAACGAGATTTGCGACATAGGATAGCGCATACAGAAGATAGGACTTTGTCTTTTTTTTAAATGTAAATAAATCAGTAATGAAGTTTCCTCGAGGCATTGAAGACGTTTTGATGGAACGAAGCAGTGATGTAAGGCTGATTAATATTTTCAGTGAAACTTTTGATAGAAACAGATGGGAGGGGTGTGACATGTTTACTCCAGGAAACCAAGCGGGCCGGCCGCAGTGGCCGAGCGGTTCTAGACGCTTCAGTCTGGAAACGCACTACCACTACGGTCGCAGGTTCGAATCCTGCCTCGGGCATGGATGTGTGTGATGCCCTTAGGTTAGTTAGGTTTCAGTAGTTCTGAGTTCTAGGGGACTGATGATCTCAGCTTTTAAGTCCCATAGTGCTCAGAGCCGTTTGAACCATTTTGAAACCCAAGCGGGCATCACTAAGCCTGTTCAGAAGATATTAAACGTTTAGAATGTTGTCGGCGCCCAGTGTGAACACCGTAATAAAGTGTTCAGTACCCCTTAGGCGTCCCAGCATGGCACGACCCGGCCCACTGTGAGAACATGGCCTGTCGTAGGTGCGAGGGCGGTGAGCCATGGCCGACCAGGGGCAATGAGGGGTGAAGGGGGGGGGGGGGGGGGGAGAATGCGTCATTGCATGCTGTGACTTTCGCAGGGCTCAACACGTTCACAAACATTAACAGCTGGAGGTAGGTAGCTCAGTGTATAGAGACAGGGTACACACGAAGCCCAGTTGAAGCTGCGCGTTTCATCTCATCACTCGACTCCTAAACATAAAAATAAGTTCTTCTGGAGTGAATAAACAATTATTTATTATTAGAATTAAGAAATTGGCTCTATCCATACTTGGAATCGACTTTATATATAGATAACATCTGATGCTGAGCAGGTTGTTTGAGTTATTTTGCGTTATGTTGAGAGGTAGAAATGCCTGTGAATGTGCTGATACATTTCAGGGAGAGAATGTGCTCCTTCTCTAAATCTGCTGCATTCAAGGCGTTGACATCATTTATCTGTGCTGCATGAACAGACTGCATCGCATTTCAGTATCGTATCTAAGTCTTCAGTACTTAATTACTTGTGTGTACAGTGTTCCACTGTGTACACTTGAGTAGCGTGCTCCCTAACGATTTGGCAGAGTCTATAGTTAAATCGAACATTTCAGTTGTGTAGTTGATTCCTAAACGCGATCTGCAGTGGTCATTTCGTGGACGCAGTAGTGACATAAACGGCTTGATGCAGATTGAATTCGTTGTAGTGTGAGGTTTACAGTTAGTTTCCGTTCGCTGTAAGAGTTTCTGCCCTCCTGAGAGAAACGTAGGTGGCAGCAAAGAGGAGACGAGGCACTTCTGTGGCGCACATGGGAGAAACTGTACTGGTCTGGGCGGGCAGCGGAAGTAGGGCCGGGCTGACGCAGACGCCGAACTGACAGCAGGGAAAGCTGGCGCCATCTATATGGTAATGTGGCGCAGCGGAGGCGAGGCTTCGAGGCGGTGGAGGCGGGGGGGGGGGGGGGGGGGTACGTCTGAAAGAACATGGTGTGGCCGTGGGTGCGGTACTAGTTCCAGTAGCAACTGGAGTCGGCTGGACTGGGACTGGCAGGGGAGGTGGTGATGTGGCAGGTGGCGGCAGAGGCATGGCAGTGGGCGGTGGGGTCTCTGTGGTGGGTACTGTGGAGGTGGGGCAGTAGGGGGTTACTGGACTGTGGCAGCGGTGATGGGGTTTCTGTAGCAGATGGTTGAAGGTGGCTGGTGCAATGGGTAACAGACCGTTGGCTGAAGGGGTCTGTGGCGGTGGGGACTAAGATTGGTGGGAGAAGGGACAGGGCTCGTGGGAAGGCGTGGCTGTGGTAGACAGGGATATAGGGCAGTGATGGATGTGGATGGCAGAGGTGAGAGCCACTGTTACTGTGGCAGCAGGGACAGGGGTGGTGGATGTGATGGATGGTGAGGGTGGTAGGAGTTGAAAGGTGGGGTGTGTGTGGCCACTGCCCACCGCAATATTGAATTATGTCTGGTGGCATTGTGGGCACTGACATGGTAATGAAAGTATTGCGTCTACAACTTTTGCAGTACGTGGCAGTAGTGGGAAGTGATGGTATAGGTGGTAGTTTGCAAGTCTCATACAATAAACTTAGTATGCGTCTTGGTGCTCTGAGGGGTTGACAACACTGTAGGTAGGATGGTGGTTGGATAGTGGTGCCCCAAGGTGGGAGTGAAATGTCAGCAGGCTGCATAACTTGTGGACATGGTGTTTGCAATGTTTTTCTAGATGTTGGAGTGTCAGAATTTCAATTTGAGTGATGAGGTGTAGGTAATGGGGATTGCATAGTAAAAGTATTTTTCAGAGGGAGTGGAGATGGTTCAGGGGTGCGTGTGCCATGGAGATGTTCTCCCAGTCTGCTCCCATGGACCTGCCAAAGCCAACGGTTTCAACTTTCATCAAGGAACGTAAAATGTGAAGAATATCTTAGAAGATCGAAATCGGCCATCTAAAAATAAAGATCAACAACCTAAAAAGCGATCACGACAATGTTTGCTTAACTAAAAATGTTTTGCTTCGAGATATGCAGTGTTTCACTGCAGCACTTTGCCGTAGCTTAATATTCTCATTAGTTGCTAGTAAAGAATATAAACTAGGCACTCTACTGTGCTTTCTGCAATCCTTTTCCTGTTGTCCCAACGCAGGCTCCATGCTTGTCTAGCGCCTCCATATGCCATTTATCAATCTGTTTTAATGTCGGTCATGAATCTTTACCATCTGGTGCCATGCGAATAGCAGTCCTTGGTTGCTGTTTATTATTCCTTATAACCACATGGCCTGTTCATTCTGGGATCAACCCTACAGAGCAGTCTACAGGACCTCACGACTCTAAAGATTCGCTAGCTATAATTGCTCCCTAGTTTTGCCGAGGACCTTCGTTCCAAAATTGACGAGTTGTTTCACTTCTCATGCTGCAAGGCTCACACTGACACACAACAAGGGGGAGTGTTGCAGTCATAATTTGTGTTCTCTTGACTTCACGCTGCAAGAATCAGTAGCTTGGCTAGAGCACCTACTTGGATTATGGATTTATACTCTGTTGTATTTGACTCATTTTCTGTAAGTATGGTATGAAAAATAGTAGCGAAAGAGAGAGAAGACATACAAGTGACGGCCTAGATATGGTGATGACTTCAAACACTCACACAGGTATCGTCAAATTCACCCAGAAACACAGGATGGCTCATTTGTATGTAATCGCCCATATAAAGCGCTTGACACGTATCACACCAGAGCAGGTGAATTTTATGCTGCAAAAACAATCTGGAAGAGGTGATTACTACATTAATTATTAAAAGACGTTGACGATGAGGATACGTCAAAGTGGTGATGGTACCCCAACCTGACTCACTTCTGTCAGGAATTACTGCCCCCCCCCCCCCTCCCCCACACCACACACGTATTGTTCTGACCCCCAGGTGTCCCAGAGGCAGGAGTAAGGATCATGCACCACAATGCATAAACCCACACATCAACCCACCAATACACTCACCAACCCACCCACCCACACACACACACAAACACACACACACACACACACACACACACACACACACACTTCAGAACATGTTACAGTCACTGAAATCATAATATCAATAAATTTGACACCTGTTTTGGTGTAAGTTTTACTATGTATTGACTATAACCCTGTTATGAAACGATGCAGTTAAACTATCTAGACAGTATTGCCCAGATGACACTGGGTTAGAGTCTTGATCCGGCAGTAAGTTCAACAACAGCCACAGATCTTTTTTCCTGCATTAGAGAGGTGTTCACGTACCCAGTGTGGCAGGAGCTATCCATAGGGATACAATCAATGCCCCACTGTTTCTTATGCTAAACACCCTCTGCAGAGCTATGTGGTCTGGAGTGATACTGGAAGCTGCTTGTATTCGCAGTACATGAAGACATGAAGTTATATGACGGCTGAGAACTTGCAAGAACCGTCAGTACATGAGTTAGTGGGACAAAGCAGCCACCATAGAACACTGCATTGTTGTCAGATTTATTAAAGATGGCGGAACCAAGATGGCGGCGATAGATATGGCAACATTGCAATGACGTCATGGTGGGAAGTTCAACCACTAACACAACGCACTCCCCTCCCCCACCCCCACCCCCCTACACCCCCAGTCCTCAATAAAGTGGCAGGGAGTTCAATTTTGGCGGAAAAAGGTCAACTGGGCTACCTCCACCATCCCAAGTCATCTTACCGCCACCTCTTCCTTGGAATTGACAGGAAAAGGAGTCAATCTGAGCTGGGCTGCTGGATAGGATGGACATACATATGTCTTTATTTGCACGTAATGTTTATTTAAACAATTTGTGTTGTCATAGGCAGTAGCTCCATCCATTGTGTTCACCATGAGGTCTGAAGTCCAACTGACCTAGTACACAGTATTGCCACCAGAGGCACTGCTGTACCATGGCGGTCCAGGAAAAAATGATAGGGAAAGGACTCAGTCTGCGTCCAGCTGCTGGAGAGAGGAAGGAGTGTGCTCTATCTATTTTGGAACAAATTATTTAGGGACGGTTTTCACATAGTTTATTTATTAAACTGATATGAAACACGTGTCCTGACGTGCTTGGTGTCACAGTAAATAGCCTACAGACCTGCAATCTACTTGTAAGTCACCGAAATAATGTAATACACTGATGCAAATTGTCAAAATAAAATCATCTATGACGCGCTGTGAACACACTTACTAATTGTAAAGCTTCTAAATAATTCATTGCACACCTCACAGACCTGCAAACTACTCGTGGATCACCGAAATTATGCATGTAAAACGCTCTGCAGACACACTCGCTAATTTTTAACTGTCGAAATAATGCATTGCACAGCCCATAGACCTGCAAACTACTCGTAAAACACCAAAGTAATGCATTTTACGGTCTACAGATACACAAACAACTCGTAAATTGTCAAAATGCCACTTGCAAAACGCTATGCAAACACACTCACTAATTACAAACTGTCGAAGTAATGCATTGCACAGCCCACAGACATATTCAAAAAATAACGCAACAGACACCTTCATTACTCGTAAAATTGGCAAAATAATGCTGTATAATGCTCTGCGGACGCACTCACATCCCTTAAACAACGGAAAATAATGCAGTGGGGTTGGGTTGTTTGGGGAAGGAGACCAGACATGAGGTCATCGGTCTCATCGGATTAGGGAAGGAAGTCGGCCGTGCCCTTTTAGAGGAACCATTCCGGCATTTGCCTGGAGAGATTTAGGGAAATCACGCAAAACCTAAATCAGGATGGCCGGACGCGGGATTGAACCGTCGTCCTCCCGAATGCGAGTCCAGTGTCTAACCACTGCGCCACATCGCTCGGTAATAATGCAGTGCACAAACACTCATTGTAGGTAAAAACCGCTTTCGTATTATGATTAAGAAATTCGATGGCGACATATCAGAGGTCCAACACACGCACATGCTGAAGCTGCTGACTCCGCACATGCGCTTTGCAGGGCCAGCAGGATGTGAGCCACTGCCAGAGAGACAAATGCTGGGGTGCAAGCCGTTACTCTCAGACCTCTGCCACCTGTAGTCAGCAGGTGAAGATCGCTTCTATTTTCGGGTATACACTTAGAATTCATTGAGCATTATACTAAGGTCACATGCCTATGTAAATAACTGCCAAGTCTCTCTCTGGACATGCTATAGAAATCAATTACAGTGCTTCCCAGAATAGCCCAAGATGTATTGTTCCTAGCGATCCTAATGGGACATGAGAGACGCACCTAGCCCAGCATGTGTTTACTGTGGCTGGCATATCTTTCAGAGGTGTGGGTCAAGTGCCAAGTGAGAGACGTTTGCATAGTGGCTCACGTGTGCAGGCATAGCTAAGAGGCTGTCAGTGTCATGCTGACGTCACATGTCTATGTAAATAAGAGCCAAATCTACCTCTCGAAAATCGTGAAGTCTCCTAAACGTTCTTCCTGATAGTCCTAACAAGGCATAACGTGCCACCCTTCCTGGAAATCGTGACGTCCTGCTTTCAACACACGTCTCAGAAATGGTAAACGTTCTCACCTCTAAAAGCCTTCATCGTGTATGTGCACGCTTGTGGTAACACCATTAGTCATTAAAGCATTCTTCTTGTTTAGAAAGAGAGCACTGCGCAAACACAGATGGGAAAATCAGAACAATTACACAAACAGAATTCGAAACGTTGTCCTACAGAAGAGAAAAATGTCTGAAATTTTTGGTTTCCTAGAGCTCCAGGAGAATCCCCAATGGCACAATGGAAGATGAGGGACAGCATCCTGCCACAGATACCGCGCACCTATCTTGCTAGAACCGCTCAATAGAGGCTCCTATGTCCCTGCACGAAGGATGTCTTGTGAATAAATGGAGCATTCTGATTGGCTCTTACTGACTTTACCTGCCAAATTGCTGATGCTGCTGGTCTGGGAGCACTGTCCGCTATTTTTTCTTTTTTTTTTATTGCAGACTAGACTTTCAGCTGCAAAACTATTTTGTATAGATCCCCAAATTGCACCAACAGTTAAACCTTGCAAAAGTAGCCAACAGATCGTCAGATATGGGAAGACACTTACTCACTTACACTGCTCTGTCACTGACTACATAAGCTTGAATATTTCAGCAGCAAACCGATCTCCAACCCAGTTATATATCAACACATACCATATAAATGCAGTAAACATGCAATTCGTATCCTACGCCATACAGAATCATCACTTCTATACCCTGCGTATAGCTAGCGACCACCAGACACTCGTACATATACCGCGAAGGTTGGATCTGTTCCCCTCAGCACAAAGGCGGCACTGTTTTTGGCCCCAACCTGCTTGCTTGCTTGCTTTCTACAACAATCTCCAGACTCTGGGATTACAAGAACACTTGTATTTTCACATGGTTTATAGAAACCCACAACTTTATAGAGGTGCAGCTTGCTGTAAACCACTGAAAAACTAGATACTCATCCCACCTTCGAAGATCTTTAGGTAAAAATTTGAAAAAAATAGAGGAAACTGATAATTCCATTCGCAAATACTGATTTCGGTGATATAACAATTCCAAATCATCCTTATTATTTACAAAGTCAACTAAGATATTTCTCAAGTCTAGAGAACCAGCAAACGTGTCTTCCACCTGTCTTTCACCTACTAGATATACACAACACACATCACAGTTGATGTTCTCTCAACCAAATATAGACGGAAAATGTGCAGAAGCAGTCAACAAGACAATTTACATGGAGGTAATAATGGTCCAGCACAAACACACATCCATATTGAATCTTCTCAAATTTCCACGGAGAACACACGTGATCATGATGGCTGACCAACACATAGTTAATATTAGTGCGCTATTCAGCCATCTAGAAGACGAGACGTTTAAGTCAGCTACATTCCTGCATCCCAACAGGCCTTTCCATTCAGACAGCTCCTGTAATTAGTCGGAAACGTGAAACATTCCCGCCACAGGCCACCGCCGCCGTGCTGAACGCACCCCGAGACATAATCGTCCTAGAATACCGGCTACATATATATTTTATCACTGTACTTACAATTAAATGTTATGATTGCAGTCTCAATTGATCAACATTCGACAATGAGTAAAGTATCGAAAATACCCCCTGCTGGTGGCTGTGGCTCTGGAAATAGAAATATCTGTACCATTCTTATGACTTGACATACCTTTCCTTTTGCAGCTAAGACAGTATTTCACGTCAGATACATACCTTTCCTTACGACCGGACACAGTCATTAAACCTGATGCCCAAGGCGAACCTATCACGCATCCCGTACTAGTAAGTATAATGCTTCGTCAATAACTGATTGCTGGCGATACGAAACAATACTGAGTGAAAATTAGGGATGGGTGGACATGTCTCATAAGTTTTTCTTGCGAATGGTACCACAGTGTCTTAGAAAGAGAGATGTAATAAGTGATTAGGCTAACGAACGCAGTATGAAGCAGGTATTTGCAGCTCCCTCAAGCTGCCATTAGATATTTCTTCAGCATTGTGTCTCGATGCCATGTCAGAGGTCCTCCGATATATCCACCGGGTTATAGGCGATAAATGATTGAGAATGATCACAAACAGTAGCAGATAGTGTGCTCTTTGAGGTCGTATGAAATGTGCACGTGCTTTTCAGATCGCTAGTGCTATGCTTTCGCGTAGAAATACCGTCTGCAATTTGAAATCAAGTCTTTCCATTCAACTACATACCTGCCCCTTGGATCTTGTGGAGAAGTCTTTTAATGATTACAACCACTAGTGAGTCATATTTCTGGCACTCTCATATCTCGAAACGATTAACCTCTGTCGAACCTATTTGGTGCAATAAAATTCCATTGTGGTTTTAGGTAGTCCCTATGCATCTTCCACCTGCCCCTCTGACTCTCCCCTACCATCCCTGAGGCTTTGCGCATGTGATCGTTCCAATTGAAGTCGAAACTGAGTAGAAGTTGGAGAAAGCTATATGTACCACATTCTGCAGTCCGTGTAGAAACAGGCTCAGCTGAGTTATTTATTTACACGTCAAGTTCCTTAGGACCAAAATGAGGAGCAAATCTCCAAGGTCATGGATCATGGCAATACATGAAATTACAACGTAAAAGTAATAACGGATGAAAACAAAATGTTTGTGAACCTGGAAAAAAGTCAATCATAAGTTTAAGTAAACAAAATCAACAATACAATAAAAATCATCTTAATTTTTGAAGGAAATCTTCGACAGAATAGGAGTGAACCATGAGAAAACTCTTTGGTTTCGATCTGAAAGCGCGTGGATTACTGCTAATATTTTGGAATTCGAGCGGTAGCTTCTTGAAAATGTATGCAGCAGTATACTGCACAAGAGTTAAGGAAGTCCGATTCAGATTTAGATTAGATTCTTGCCGAGTATTAACTGTTTATTCTTGGGAATAAGCTAATATTGTTAACAGGAAATAACAGTAAGGAATATATATATATATTGAGAGGCCAATGTGAGAATACCCACACTCGCTAAAAGGGTTCGACAAGAGGTTCGTGAACTTACGGCACTTTATTGCCCGAACCGTCTGTTCCTGAACCAAAAATATCCTTTTAGAATGGGAAGAGTTACCCCAAAATATAATACTATATGACATAAGCGAATGAAAATGAGCAAAGTAGACTAATTTTCGTGTCGAACGGTCACTCACTTCAGGTACCGTTCGAATAGTAAAAATGGAAGCATTAAGTCTTTAAATAAGGTCCGGAACGTGGGCTTTCCATGACAGTTTACTATCTATCTAAACATCTAGAAATTTGAACTGTCCAGTTTCACTAATCGTATGTCCATTCTATGAGATTAAAATGTCAGGTTTCGTTGAATTGTGTATTAGAAACTGTAAATACTGAATCCTACTATGATTTAGATTTAGCTTATTTTCTACACGCCATAAACATAGGTCATGAACTGCACTATTTGAAACCGGGACAATGTTGCACACAACATCCTTTACCACCAAGTTAGTGTTAGCAGCCAACAGAAATATTGTAGAGTTATCTGTAATGTTAGATGGCGTATCATTTATATAAATAAGGAACAGGAAGGAGAGGCCCCAACACTGATACCTGGTGCATACCCCACTTGACTGTAGCCCACTCTGACTCCACATCACAGCCATTCTCAACATTGTGAATAATGACCTTTTCCTGTCTGTTTCTAGAGTAAGAGGTGAACCAGTTGTGAGCTACTCCCCATATTCCGCAATGGTTCAACTTCTGGAGCAATATTTTGTGATCAACACAATCAAACGCCTTAGTTAAGTCAAAAAATGTGCCTAGCCTTCGAAACCTTTTATTTAACCCACCCAGTACCTCACAGAGACAAGAGATTATAGAATTTTCTGGTTTTAGACGACTTCTAAAGCCGAACTGTACATTTGATAGCTAATCGTGTGATATAAAATCATCAATTATCCTTACATACACAGCTTTTTCAATAACTTTAGCAAATACTGATGGGATAGAAATAGGTCTAAATTGTGTACATGATCTTGTTTTCACTTTTTATAATACGGCTTTACTAATGAGTACTTTAATTGTTCAGGAAACTGACCATTCATAAAGGAAAAATTACAAATGTGGCTAAATACTGGGCTAAGATGTTCAGCACAGTACTTTAATATTCTGCTAGGTACTCCATCATATCCTTGAGAGTCCTTAATCTTCATTGATTTAATTATTGACTTAATTCCCCCCTTGTCTGTATCACAGAGGAGTATTTCAGATATCACTCTGAGAAAGGCATTTGCCAAGAAATTTAAATGATACCCTGTAGAAACTAAATTTTTATTTAATTCATCAGTAATGCTCAGAAAGTGATTGTTAAATACTGTACATCTATCTGATTTATCAGTTACAGAATCATTATTACTACCAACTAATTTTATATCGTCGACCTTGTGCTGCTGACCAGACACTTCCTTCACAACTGACCATGTGGTTTTTAATTTTATCCCGTGAAATAGTTATTCTATTTGCATACAACATACTCTTTGCCTTCCTAATAACATTTCTAAGCACCTCACAGTAATTTTTGTAGTGAGCTACTGTAGCTAGATTGTTCTACACGACATCCTTATCCCACACCAGTCACCCACCTGGGCTGGCTATTACCGCTAGCACCCCGTTCAGAACGGTTTAATGGAAAGCAACTCTCAAAGAGCAAGAGAAATGTGTTAAGCAAAGCATTATATTTATCCTTCTAATAATTTCCGGGTATGCAGCCGGATCCCGTCGACATTCTGCCACGATATTTCGGCCCAGAGACGTCCGGCCATCATCAGGTGAGTACACAACTACTGAAGAGCCCAGGTGCAGTCGCGGTATTTATACCGATTCTCGCGCACGTGTTGACATGCGCGGCATAGCCGAGTTGTACGTGCTGCCCTCGGTGGTGAAAGTAAAAGATCATCTAGTCATTGAGTATCGAATGACGCTGTCTATTCCGCTGTGAATGTATAATTTTAATAACAGGATTCCAAGTTTTATCCAGTTGAAAGCCGTTGTCACGATTTATAAGATTATCGGCAATACGTATTTCCACTGATTCCTTGATTACGGGATCCCAAAATCCGGAAACCGGAGCTAAAATTTTTGTTCCATAGTATTCCATTGAATGTCCCAATGAAATACAGTGCTCTGCTACTGCCGATTTTGACGGTTGCCGCAGACGGGTGTATCTTTCATGTTCTGTACATCGTTCATGGACAGTTCTTGTCGTCTGGCCAATATATGCAGAGCCACATTCACAGGGAATTTTGTAGACGCCTGCTTTCTTCAGTTGTAAATCGTCTTTAACGGATCCAACCAGGGCCCGGTTCTTTGCTGATGGACGGAAGATAACCTTGATTTTATTCTTCTTCAGTAATCGGCCTATTTTCGACGACACATTCCCGGCGTATGGAAGAAACGCAGTTGATTTAAAGTCGTCATCAGCGTCCTCAGTGCGCTGCTTCTTGTTATGACAGTTGCGCATGGCCTTTCTTATTTGGCGTGAAGTGTAGCCATTCTCTTTAAAAACCTTCTCCAAGAGTTCTAATTCTTCGTGGAGGTTTTCATCGTCCGATATTACATGCGCTCGATGTATTAAGGTACTGAGAACGCCGGCTGTTTGTGCTGGGTGGTGGCAGCTTGACGCCTGGAGATACAGATCTGTGTGAGTCGGTTTCCTGTACACAGAATGTCCTAATGACCCATCATTTTTACGGCATACTAGCACGTCTAGAAATGGTAAAGTGCCATCTTTTTCAATCTCCATCGTGAATTTGATGTTCTCATGTAAAGAGTTTAAATGATGAAGGAATTTCTCCAGTTACTGTCTGCCATGAGGCCATACAACAAAAGTATCATCTACGTACCGCCAGAAGACCGTAGGCTTTAAGACAGCAGACTCAAGTGCTTTCTCCTCAAAGTCCTCCATAAAGAGATTAGCTACCACAGGGGACAAAGGGCTCCCCATGGCGACGCCGTCTGTTTGTTCAAAGAATTCGTCATTGAATAGAAAGTACGTTGAGGAGAGTATATGTTCAAACAAGGCCGTCATTTCTGCACTGAATAAGTTACCAATAAGATGTAACGATTCCATTAAAGGCACTTTGGTAAATAGTGAGACCACATCAAAGCTGACTAATAAATCCGAACTGCTAAGCTTAACTTCCTTCAAGCGACTGACAAAATCCTCGGAATTACGTATATGGTGGCAACACTTACCCACATACGGCTTTAGTAGTGAGGCCAGATATTTTGCTGTAGAATAGGTGGCAGCACCAATATTAATCACTATTAATCGTAGTGGGGCACCATCCTTGTGTATCTTGGGAAGACCGTAGAGTCTTGGTGGTACTGCATTGTGTGGTCTCAATCTCTTGATAATTTGTTCAGGTAGAGAACAGTCGTTCAAAAGGGTAGCAGTTTTCCTTGATATTCGGCTTGTTGGGTCCTTTTCAATTCTGCGGTACGTGGAATCATTTAGCTGACAATATATCTTCTCGTTGTAGGCTTCCCTTGTCAGAAGAACTGTGGCGTTACCCTTATCCGCAGGCAGTACGACTGTGCTAGTATCTTCTCTGAGGCTGCGGAGAGCAGCTCTTTCAGCTGGCGAGATGTTACTCCGTTGTGGCGCACATTTCAACAACGTTCGGCAAGATTCACGTCGAATTTCGTCTGCATTATCCGCAGGGAGACGTCTAATAGCTTCCTCAATGGAACTGATGAAATCCGTTAAAGGCAGTGAAACAGGAGTAGGGGCGAAGTTTAAACCTTTCGCAAGCACTGACATCGTCGCATCGTCAAACGATTTCTCCGTAAGGTTCACCACGGATCGTCCAGAGATAGCTTCTTGCGGCTTTCGTGTTACGAGTTGGCTAAACTTCGCACTTTGCCTGTTCGTACTGTTCCTGTGAGCCCAGTCTGCCTTGGCCCAAGATACACCGTCAATCCAGTCCCAGCTAAGGGAAGAACATCTTGCTGCAATCTTCAGATGTAAATAATATAAATTCCTGGCAACAGTGTCTAACTCACGACGCGTATAACGGATTCGTTCTCTTAATAAAGCCAGACTCGCCTTGCGTTTTATATTGTTGGCGGCCACACTATTAATAAAATGAACAACTCTGGCGAAAGTTGGAATCAAGTTATTGTTTCTAATTTCAGTAAAAAATTTAGTGAACACAGCAACCTGGCTCTTTTCTCGCGTAATTTATCCAGTACGTGGATATCCTGAACCATCTCCTCCCCGTAAAGGTATTTGATGTGACTTCTGAAATTTTCCCGGCGTATTTGTTCTTCTAATAATTTCCGGGTATGCAGCCGGATCCCGTCGACATTCTGCCACGATATTTCGGCCCAGAGACGTCCGGCCATCATCAGGTGAGTACACAACTACTGAAGAGCCCAGGTGCAGTCGCGGTATTTATACCGATTCTCGAGCACGTGTCCCCTGTGGTAGCTAATCTCTTTATGGAGGACTTTGAGGAGAAAGCACTTGAGTCTGCTGTCTTAAAGCCTACGGTCTTCTGGCGGTATGTAGATGATACTTTTGTTGTATGGCCTCATGGCAGACAGGAACTGGAGAAATTCCTTCATCATTTAAACTATTTACATGAGAACATCAAATTCACGATGGAGATTGAAAAAAATGGCACTTTACCATTTCTAGACGTGCTAGTATGCCGTAAAAATGATGGGTCATTAGGACATTCTGTGTACAGGAAACCGACTCACACAGATCTGTATCTCCAGGCGTCAAGCTGCCACCACCCAGCACAAACAGCCGGCGTTCTCAGTACCTTAATACATCGAGCGCATGTAATATCGGACGATGAAAACCTCCACGAAGAATTAGAACACTTGGAGAAGGTTTTTAAAGAGAATGGCTACACTTCACGCCAAATAAGAAAGGCCATGCGCAACTGTCATAACAAGAAGCAGCGCACTGAGGACGCTGATGACGACTTTAAATCAACTGCGTTTCTTCCATACGCCGGGAATGTGTCGTCGAAAATAGGCCGATTACTGAAGAAGAATAAAATCAAGGTTATCTTCCGTCCACCAGCAAAGAACCGGGCCCTGGTTGGATCCGTTAAAGACGATTTACAACTGAAGAAAGCAGGCGTCTACAAAATTCCCTGTGAATGTGGCTCTGCATATATTGGCCAGACGACAAGAACTGTCCATGAACGATGTACAGAACATGAAAGATACACCCGTCTGCGGCAACCGTCAAAATCGGCAGTAGCAGAGCACTGTATTTCATTGGGACATTCAATGGAATACAATGGAACAAAAATTTTAGCTCCGGTTTCCGGATTTTGGGATTCCGTAATCAAGGAATCAGTGGAAATACGTCTTGCCAATAATCTTATAAATCGTGACAACGGCTTTCAACTGGATAAAACTTGGAATCCTGTTATTAAAATTATACATTCACAGCGGAATAGACAGCGTCATTCGATACTCAATGACTAGATGATCTTTTACTTTCACCACCGAGGGCAGCACGTACAACTCGGCTATGCCGCGCATGTCAACACGTGCGCGAGAATCGGTATAAATACCGCGACTGCACCTGGGCTCTTCAGTAGTTGTGTACTCACCTGATGATGGCCGGACGTCTCTGGGCCGAAATATCGTGGCAGAATGTCGACGGGATCCGGCTGCATACCCGGAAATTATTAGAAGAACAAATACGCCGGGAAAATTTCAGAAGTCATTATATTTATCATCTATGTTATCGTCACTATAAACAGCCTGCCACTCTCGTGCCTTGACAAGGTTTAAAATAGTCTCTACTTCTGTTGGATTAACTTTCCTACGTAGATTGTAATTATATGGAGATTTGTTTGAGTATTAAAGTCTTTTAGTGTTAAAATTTGAGCATCATGGTCTGAAAGGTCATTCACCCTTTTACTAACTGAATGCCCATCTAGTAATGAAGAATAAATAAAAATATTGCCTATGGTTGTGCTACTGTTCCTACAGCATAGAGTGGAAAAAACACAGTCTGCATCAGATCATATAAATTTAGATCTACCAACATCCTCTTTCTTGCCCCATCATAGACAAAATTTATATTGAAGTCACCAAGTATAGTTAATTTCTGGTACTTCCTACAAAGAGAATCAAGAACCTTCTCTAACTTGAGCAGAGATGCTCTGAAGCCAGAGCTAGAGCTACAGGACCTATAAACAACAACAATTAAAAGGTTAGTTTCACTAAATTCAACTGCCCCTGCCCGACATTCGAATATGTGTTCAGTGCAGTGCCATAATACGTCTATATACTCAAATGGAACGCTGTTTTTTTACGTACGTAGCCACTGCCCCACCCCGCAAGGAACCCCTTGAAAAACAGCCAGCAAGAATATGAATTGTCAAAATTATTTAAGTGGTGCTCCGATCTACCAATAATTTCAGAGTCAACGTTTATAAGCAGTTCACTCTTATATTTTGATGAAATATGCTAATTCCATCTCTACCTGGAAACATGGTGTCCTCTGAAGGTGAGCCATTAGCTAGAGGGACTTCCATTAAGCACTTATACCCATCAGCTGACTTAAATCTAAGAAAGGTGCAGCTGTAACACCAACTACTACAGGAATTTTTCCATGATTGCGACGGGACTGTGTATTGAAGATTCGATGGAAATGGGAACATGTTGTCATAGTTCTGCCAACTATGCATGATGTGTAAGGTCAGTGTCAAACAGACCCCACTCCTGCAACACGAGGTAGTACAAAAGACAGCACGGGAACTGGGGGAAGGACGAGGATTTTGCTACTGCCTTGTGGTGCATCCCCAAACTACATACAAGTACTGCTGTCTGAAGCAGATCAGAGCCCTTCAGGGCCCATTCACATCTATCGCCCCAACATGATATCATCATTATCCTGCACCACCCAACAGAGCAAAATTATGAACTATGAAAGCTCCACTAACCTAATTCAATAGAGAGCTTGATATTGATTTTACCGCATTACTCTCCTCCCATATATCGAAAACAAATACTGTCTGCATGCCAGCACTTATCACATGTGGCGACCCCATTAAATATACAGCTATTGATCAACTACACATACCAGTGTAGAGTTACATCGCCTGTACTGTAGGAAGATGACTGTATCCCACAGACTAGGCTATAAGTCGCAAGAAACTCTCTTTGTGACCCTATGTTACCGTTTGAAACATTGTTTTTTCTTCTACTGTAACACTCTTTGCACACTGCCAAACATTTTTTTTCCGCCTTCACTTCGAGCTCAGTGTCAGTTTCTAAAGTGACATTAAAAGGTTGTGATCCATTGCCTCTCACAGAAAGCAACATGTCACATGGTGTAAATCAGTTTTTGCTGGTGCTGCCATAACACGCACGCACACACACACACACACACACACATACACACACACAGTATGATTTTAAATAAAAGACAGTCACAACATAAGGAAGGTGGAAGAGTTTTTTTGGTGTTATGGAGCGTTTTCTAACTGTGGTCTGAAGGTGGCTGGCAACCTCTACATTTAAACTCATCTGTCACAGTGACAGGATAGCTAATGACTCTGTGTGCCATTTCGACTGATTCGTAATATTGCAGTCATGTACGCGATCACTGCGTCAGTGCTAGCAGCCCCCAGAAAGCGTTGCCCCTCCACCAAGACTCTTTCTCCATCTGAAACAAGCAATGTCAGTCAATCATTATGGGGCAACCAACAGCGTCCCAGAGGATGGATGGGATGGAAAAGACACTGTCTAAGTACTGTAATAATAAGCAACACAGTTGATAGTGTGATCAATTTTAGCAATTTTACAGTAACTACAATCCTGCCAATGTTGCGACAGCATGCTTCCCAATTCCAGTATCATCTCTAAACCACCCCTTCTCTACTTTGCGAGTATCATTGCGAATATAGATAGATTGCAGTACTTCCATTCACTGTTAATTCTCGAACATGCCCATTATCAAAGTATACCAGACAGTGATCTACATATTTCTAACACCTCGAGCATAGTGCGTAATTTGAGGTCTGTCTCTATGTGGATGGGAGTCACAGGACATTCTCACAGTCTTAGGATAAAGTTAGAGACTGAAAGATCCCTTCGCACTGTCTTTCAACAACCCGCTCTTCAGCACCATTACCAATGTAACCTGCAGCTGACGAGGAGCAGACCGCTAAATTCCGTGCCGCGTGAATGAATGAAGAATGCCGACTCCGCACCCACCCAAGTGCACAAGATTTCTCCAGATGCGCTTATGTCAAGGAGGTTAGCACCGCTTATCGGTGTATAGTAGCAGATTTGCAAGTATTGATGTAATAGCAGACTGTTGAGAAGAACAAAAAACAGGCGGCTTTTATGCATGTTGGAGCTCTAGATGGACTGAGTTCAAAGCATTTTACTTAAATCAACTACGCTATCAATTCTAAAGTATTGTTCTAGTGCCTGGAATCAGTACCAGGAGCGTACTGGTAAGAAAGAACATAAACAGAAGCACTCCTAAGGCTACACAGTTCTGCATGTAAAACAGGCTATAATGTTAGATTGCTTCAGCTTCCAATCTATTAGTCATGTGGAATGCAACGCTGTTGATATTCTAATGTAAGAAATATATTTGCAGTGTATGACATACATCCTTCTTACAGGCTTCTTTACGATAAACTATGGTAAGAAAATGTAAAATAAAAAAAAACTACTTCCGTAAAACATCGGCTCTGTGTGCTACATGCACAATATAGCTTTTCAGAGATGTATAGCGTCCACTATCCACATCCGATCACGGTTCAGAAATTATACTATGCCCACATCAGCCCTATATAAAATGATCCTTAATAACGGAGAATACCTCTAACAAGGAAACAGTTAAACGCATAGCAGCAGCGTCCGACATGTGAAATTACGCGTCATGCCACCACTAACTCTGTAAACAGGACATCTGTCAAGGAAATGTATACAGGGAATTGCAGTGCCTCACAAAAACCTATCGCTAACTTAGAATCATCTTAGTTATGAAACTGATGTCCCGATTTTATACCCAAGATGCGAAAGACAAATGGAGTCCATCGCATAAATCTTCGTTCGTTTAGAGGAATGTGTCGAAACAGGATAGTCACACTTCATCACACATGACATGGAAGCCCCTGATGGCTTGTAATATTTACATAGATTAGAAATCGGTTTATATTATGTAATTGTGTGTCTGAAATGTGGAGTGTGTATTCCGATTTATTTAAACTCTTTGATATATGACAAGGAGGTTAGAGTTTTATAATGTATTTGAAAAAAGGAACAGGATACGTTAAAATGATAAATTATTATTATATTACGTGTATGTTCATAAACATAGGGTTTCTGAAAATGGTTCATGCTTAGGGCACTTGTATTTGTAACATGTAAAAGCTGTAGGGAAGTCCCCTCTGCAACGAAAGTGGAATGGCCCGATGTAAATGTGGTTTTGGCCGTCGAACTGAGTGGCTCCTTTGTGTGAACAGTATGCATTATGTGGCTAGCTGTAGCGCGGTACATTTCGAAGGTGCTAAGAGATGATTTACAAAGCATTTGCCTCGGATGTGGTTGTGACAATAATTTGGTATTCTCAGCATAAAGGAATGGCTCTAATATGTTGAAAATCCGACCCCAAGAAGAGATTTTTATAGAGCATTTGAACATCAAGAGCTGTGAGCACATTTAACTGCCATGTCGCTTGCCACCAATCTCCGCTACTGCTTCACTAACTTCATACTTTCAGTAATGTATATGTGTATGGGCCAGTTAATTTGTGTGTGATTTTAATAATAATCACAATATTATAAATCCATCTCTGGAACCATATTTTCTATTCTGACCACGAACCTATGCAGGGTCCTCACCTTAATGCTACTAAAACCTAGTATCCTGGTTTAAATGAACAATTCTTGATTTACAGTCTTTAAAAGTGACTTTTAGTCTACTATGAAAGGATTAGTAAAAGTCAAAGTTAAAACCACAAAAGTGAAGTTGGATAGGCTTTTGCTAAAGTATCCTTAGTTTATTACAAAATATAGTTCTGTAGGTTTACAGTGCAAGATTGTTTAAATATTATTGCCTAAAATATCTGCTTCACAGGTGACAAAAGAGTAAATACATTAAGCTCATTGTAAAAAAATAGTGTGGTTTTGATTTATATCATGAATGGTTCCTTTTTTGAATTTAATTATGTGAAGTGTCGTATTTTATTGTCTTACAAAGTAAATTAAGAACTACTCCAAGTGATGTGAGTGATTACTTTTTTGAACTAGTCTTATCTACTGTAAGAATCAGAGAGCTTGGCTAGTGGAACTAAACTATTTTATGGGTCACCTTCATTTTCTCCTCCTATTAGAAAAGAAACTTGAACTATTGTTGTTGCTAAGGAAAACTGACGTATGTAGAGGAGTTTAAACAGTGTTTATGATATTATTCATCTTTATTTGTTTTTTTCTCGTGTCAGTCAAGATAAAAATCCCTCATGTCCAAATTTAGTTCTGCACTTCATGCAGTAATCCTTCAGTGTTTGATTAAGGAATGATCTTGAGTGTGGCTGTCACTAGTATGAGCAAATTTGCTTCCTATAATTCACTGGTGTGTACGTTATTGGTAACTGCTGCTACACACAGTTTAGAGTGCACTGTGTCAGTTTGTATCCTGTGTGCTATCAAAAGGGGAATATCAATGAAAGAAACTTCAATAACCAATATTCAATGTTCTTAAACATAGATTTCCAAATTAATGTACCTAATTGGGCTGACAAACGTTCAATTTTTTCAATTCACTTATGATTTTACCACTTTCTTTAACTCCCAAGGTTTAAGTCCCCTTAGGTTTACTGTTAATTTCACCACATTCATAATTATAGTCCGATACAATTGTCCATTAGACACACGCACCGTCAAAATTCGAAATCCTCTCAGAGGGTAACATTAGTTTGTTTCACGGCATGATAGTACTATAGACTGAGAGGTTTGCTGTTAACGATCACAAGCAGACAGTGCTCCAAGTCACACACAGAACGAGTGGTTGTATATGAGTTGAACGCTAGCTATGTCACACAACTGATGCATCCTGACAGAAAAGCCGAAAAAAATGATCAAATGACCTGCAGCAACATCCCCCTCCCTCTCGAGAAAGCCTCATCTGTCTGCCATTAGGGTACCTCATTACAGCTTCATCTCAACCGATCACTCATCCACTCTCTGTTGTCCTTCAACTCAGATGCATGTCTTTAGAAGAAGGACATGGACAAAAAATTTTGTTCTGAGTGAAATGATTACATATCACCTCCCCTTAAAGCTTTATAAAACACTAACGTGTCGCCCTGCCCTGACATGGGTGGCACTGAATATGTGCAGCTGCAGCTGGGTGACTTGTCTCGTCTAGCGCTAATGAATTACAAACACTGACACACACACATACACACACACACACACACACACACACAGATATGTACACACTCTCTCTCTCTCACACACACAAACATACACACACACACACACACACATACACACACTCGCACACACGCACGACATGCATGCACACTCGCACACAAACTATAGTCATGAATCAATCTATATGACAGTGAAAACATTATCAAAAGTTCCACAATAGGTCCTCAGATTAGCATTCAGATTCAGAGAAAATAACAGGGGACTTTAATTTAAAATTTGTATTGATGAGTCAAGCATAATAGTGTATTGTAAATGACAATATTCTTTCTAATTATAACAACACAACTGTGACCTTGATTTTTATTTTTGAAAAATCGTGTAATTATGCACAGATACTAAGTAAAGAGGATAATTTACTCATTTGTGTATTCTGTGTTAGATCATCCGTTCCTAACAGCTCATAGGAAACAGGGACAGCCTCTTTACAATCAATGAACAGTTTCAACGAAATTCATCAAAATTTGTTTACTGCTTTAGGACGGCAGAAACATCATTTTTGTCAAACACAACTAGCTCTTTACTCGCACGAAGTGTTGAGTGCTATCGACAAGAGATTACAAATTTATTCGGTATTTATGGATTCCCGGAAGACTTTTGGCAGTGTATCACACAAGATGCTTGTAGTGAAATTGCGTGCCTATGGAATATCGTGTCATTTATGTGACTGGATACGTGATTTCTTGAAAGAGAGGTTACAGTTCGTACTAATTCACGGAAAGACATCGAGTGAAACAGAGGTGATTTGTGGCGTTTCCTAAGGTAGTATTACAGGCCCTTTGCTATTCCTTACCTGTATAAACGTTGTGGGAGACAATCTGAGCAGCCATCTTAGGTAGGTTGCAGATGCCGCTGTCGTTTATTGACTGGTAAAGTCGTCAGGAGATCAAAACAAACTCCAAAACTATTTAGAAAAATTATATGTAGGGTGCGAAAATTGGCAATTGATACTAAATAACGAAAAGTGTTAGCTAATTGACATGAGTGCTGAAAGGAATCCGTAAAACTTGGGTTACGCGATAAATCAGTCAACTCTGAAGCCCGTAAATTGAACTAAATACCTAGCAATTATTATAACGCAATACTTAAATTGAAAGGAACACATAGAAAATGTTGTGGGGAAGGCTAACTAAGACTGCGTTTTATTGGCAGAACACTTTTCACGAATTTCCAATCACCAACTTTCTCCTCTGAGTGCGATAACATTTTATTGACGCCAACTAACATAGAGAGCAGAACGTGGAATGTCAGATCCCTTAATCAGGCAGGTAGGTTAGAAAATTTAAAAAGGGAAATGGATAGATTAATGTTAGATATAGTGGGAATTAGTGAAGTTCGGTGGTAGGAGGCACAAGACTTTTGGTCACGCGAATACAGGACCATAAATACAAAATCAAATAGGGGTAATGCAGGAGTAGCTACTACATACAGCATAGTGAAGGCATTATTGTGGCCAAGATTGACACGAAGCCCAAGCCTACTACAGTAGTACAAGTCTATAAGCCAACTAGCTCTGCAGATAACGAATAAATTGAAGAAATGTATGATGAAACAAAGAAATTATTCAGATAGTGAAGTGAGACGAAAATTTAATAGTCATGGGTGACTGGAATTCGGTAGTAGGAAAAGGGAGAGAAGGAAACGTAGTAGGTGAATATGGATTGGGGCTAAGAAATGAAAGAGGAAGCCGCTTGGTAGTATTTTGCACAGAGCACAACTTAATCATAGCTAACACTTGGTTCAAGAATCATGAAAGAAGGTTGTACACATAGAAGAACCCTGGAGATACTGACAGGTTTCAGGTAGATTGTATGATGGTAAGACAGAGATTTAGGAACCAGGTTTTAAACTGTAAGACATTTTCAGGGGCAGATGTGGACTCGGACCATAATCTATTGGTTAGGTGGTTGGAACTGCAAATTAAAACAGAAGAAACTGTAAAAAGGTGGGAATTTAAGGAGATGGGACCTGGATAAACTGACTAAACCAGAGGTTATACAGAGCTTTGGGGAGACCATAACGGAACAATTGACAGGAATGGGGGAAAGAAATACAGTAGAAGAAGAATGGGTAGCTTTGAGGGATGAAGTAGTGAAGGCAACAGAGAATCAATTAGGTAAAAAGACAAGGGCTAGTAGAGCTCCTTGGGTAACAGAAGAAATATTGAATTTAATTGATGAAAGGAGAAAATATAAAAATGCAATAAATGAAGCAGGCAAAAAGGAATGCAAACGTCTCAAAAATGAGACTGACAGGACGTGCAAAATGGCTAAGCGGGAATGGCTACAGGACAAATGTAAGGATGTAGAGGCTTATCTCACTAGGGGTAAGATAGATACTGCCTACAGGAAAATTAAAGAGTTTTGGAGAAAAGAGAACCACTTGTATGAACATCAAGAGCTCAGACGGAAACCCAGTTCTAAGCAAAGAAGGGAAAGCAGAAAGGTGGAAGGAGTATATAAATGATCTATACAAGGGCGATGTACTCGAGGACAATATTATGGAAATGGAAGAGGATGTGGATGAAGATGAAATGGGAGATATGATACTGCGTGAAGAGTTTGACAGAGAACTGAAAGATCTGAGTCGAAACAAGACCCCGGGAGTAGACAACATTCCATTAGAACTACTGACGGCCTTGTGAGAGCCAGTCCCGAAGAAACTCTACCATCTGGTGAGCAAGATGTACGAGACTAGCGAGATACCCTCAGACTTAAAGAAGAATATAATAATTCCAATCCCAAAGAAAGCAGGTGTTGACAGGTGTGAAAATTACCGAACAATCAGTTTAATAAGCCACAGCTGCAAAATACTAACGCCAATTCTTTACAGACGAATGGAAAAACTAGTAGAAGCCGACCTCGGGGAAGATCAGTTTGGATTCCGTAGAAATGTAGGAACACGTGAGGCAATACTGACGCTGCGACTTATCTTAGAAGAAAGATTAAGGAAAGGCAAACTTAGGTTTCTGGCATTTGTAGACTTGGAGAAAGCGTTTGACAATGTTGACTGGAATACTCTCTTTCAAATTCTGAAGGTGGCAGGGATAAAATACAGGGACCGAAAGGCTATTTAAAATTTGTAAAGAGACCAGATGGCAGTTATAAGAGTCGAGGGACATGAAAGGGAAGCAGTGGTTAGGAAGGGAGTGAGACAGGATTATAGCATATCCCCGATGTTATTCAGTTTGTATATTGAGCAAGCAGTGAATAAAACAAAAGAAGAATTCGGAGTAGGTATTAAAATCCATGGAGAAGTAATAAAAACTTTGAGGTTCGCCGATGACATTGTAATTCTGTCAGATACAGCAAAGGACTTGGAAGAGCATTTGAACGGAATGAATAGTGTCTTGAAAGGAGGATATAAGATGAACATCAACAGAAGCAAAACGAAGATAATGGAATGTAGTCGAATTAAGTCGGGTGATGCTGAGGGAATTAGAGGAGTTTTGCTATTTGGGGAGGAAAATAACTGTTGATGGTCGAAGTAGAGAGGATATAAAATGTAGACTGGCAATGGCAAGGAAAGAGTTTCTGAAGAAAACAAATTTGTTAACATCGAATACAGATTTAAGTGTCTGGAAGTCATTTCTGAAGGTATTTGTGTGGAGTGTGGGCATGTATGGAAGTGAAACATGGACGATAAATAGTTTGGACAAGAGGAGAATAGAAGCTTTCGAAATGTGGTGCTACAGAAGAACGCTGAAGATTAGATGGGTAGATCATATAACTAATGAGGAGGTATTGAATAGGATTGGTTAGAAGAGAAGTTTGTGGCACAACTTGACTAGAAGAAGGGATCGGTTGGTAGGACATGTTCTGAGGCATCAAGGGATCACAAATTTAGCGTTGGAGGGCAGCGTGGAGGGTAAAAATCGTTGAGGGAGACCGAGAGATGAGTACACTAAGCAGATTCAAAAGGATGTAGGTTGCAGTAGGTACTGGGAGATGAAGCAGCTTGCACAGGATAGAGTAGCATGGAGAGCTGCATCAAAGCAGTCTCAGGACTGAAGACCACAACAACAACAACAACAGCATAGAGAGAAACGATCACCATAATAAAATAAGGTAAATCAGGGCTATACCAGATTATTATAAGAGAGAATTGTAAAGGTAATTTGATGAATCCTCGCCAAGGCAATTAAATGTGATTTACAGAGTATCCGTGTAGATGTAGATGCAGATGAGGAATGTGTATGTTTCTAGGTACTTTCTACTAAGTATATGGACTTTCGATTATATTGCTAGAATCCTTTAATTGCAGAATACCAAACTGTAGGGAGAAACTGTGTTGCAGTATTGAAGAGATCTACATCGAAGGTCATTCTGTTCCACGAAAGAATAAACAACGTAGCAGGGGCGCTCTGTCATCAGTCGGACGAGCAAGCTGAGCCTAGGGGGCCAACAATCGCCTACGGGCAGCTGCGCACCTAGAGTCAGCCGCGCGGTCTCGCCTACCAGCGGGCAATTCCACGTCAAGGCGAAACCGCGGCGTAGTCGTACCTGGAGCTGACCCCTGGCGTGAAGGCAGCCCGCGGCGCTTCCATGCCTGCGATCCGTGTGAGGCAGCCGTCATGCCAAACCCTGTGACGTCAGTAGCACGAGTGTGGGCTCACGCGTCATTGCAGTCCTGTCCGATGTTCTCCCCACACATATCGACAGAGGGGCCAGCCGATAAAATTCCAGGGCTGCGAAACTCTGCCGCTTTTCAAATTATGTGGAGGCGAACCAAAGCTGAACAGCGCGGCACACTACAGAGGCAGAGGCGTAAGAACTGCAGCGACAGAGAGGATTTGCGGTGCTTTCGCAGTGTCCGACGTCAGACAAGAAGAGTTGATATTAACATCCAAAAAAGTGTTAAGGCTTTCGAGTCCACTAGTAGTCAAATTGCCTGTTGGCTTCTGTCTCGGGTTCTTCGAGCGACGTCTAATGATTTTTCTGATTTTTGACAGCACGGGGGGATGGCATTGTTAAAGCTTCACCACCCATTGCTGGTGATGGACGGGAGCCGAGATCTCGGCCTGGCGCGCCGGCGTCCAAGTGCTCCGCGGTCATTTCTTATGCGGATCTCTTGCTACCTGCGATGGCCGTTCGCTGCAGCACGGGAAGCCGGGATCCGCTTACCTTGAACGGCGACGAAATGGCGAAGTGTCAAATCAGAAAAAGACATGTCGGATGCAGCCTTCCTGCCATACATTCCCAGAGTGACGGACAGAATCGGCCGTATGTTGCGCGAACACGGCGCAAAGACTATTTACAAACAGACAAAGAAGATCTTTTGGAGTGTTTCAGACCAGCAAAGGAGAAACGGGATCCACTCGCAACGTCGGTAATATACAGCATACCGTGCTAGTGCGGAATAGTTCATGTTGGAATGACTGGACATTCAATCAATACCAGGATCACAGAACATTGCAGATTGGAGCAGGTGGTGAAATCAGCCGTGGCAGAGAACGCGCTGTGTGAGACCGACGTAGTAAAACTCGTCTACACGTAAGTTCTGGCTGTAGAGAGCAACTATCTTACCCGCTTGTTCAGAGAAGGTATAGAAATACAGAAACACGAGAATAGCTTCAACAAGGAAGAAGAACGCCTCAAGGTAAACAGTTCCTGGCTTCCCGTGCTCCAGCGAGCGACTGTCGCAGGTAGCAAGAGGAGAACCGCACCGGAAATGGCCGCGGAGAAGCCCTCGGACGTTGGCGCGGCAGGTACATATAGTCTGCGGCCGCGAGTTCGGCTCCAGTTCACCACCAGCAATGGAGGCTGAAACTTTGGCAATGCTAGCCGCTCGTGCTGGCGGAACGTCAGAAAAATCATCAGAGGAATGTCGGTCGAAGAACCCGAAACAGAAGCCAATAGATAATTTGTCAACATCTAGGAACATGAGTAGTTATTTCAATTAGTAAAACGTAGGGCAATCAGTTGAAAATTATGTTTAGTGCATATCTAGAATTCGGTTACTGCGCGGCCGTCTTCATTGCTGAAAAACATGCAAAGAAACTCTCACTAAGGTAATATGCACGCCTTATTTTATGTACGATTGTATACACTTTAAATGTAGGTCAATAACTGACTTACACTTAAGGTTTCTGCAATTGTACATTTAATAAAGCGGGTGTATTATACCTTATTGTAACTTGTTTTTACATGTTTTTTACCACTGAAGATGACCATATAGTGACCGGAATCTAGATAAACACCAACCATCGTTTGCAACTGATTGCTACACGCTTTACTACATCAAATGAAGACAGCCGATGGGAGCAGCTATTTCCTTGTGTAATCAAATCTCACTGAGTAGTCATTTTAAGACGTTCAAGAAGGTATTTCACAAACAGCGGTCACGCTGCTTCTCTAGTCACAGTTTCACCAATCCACTCGTTTCATTCGCCAGTCTTTTCAGAAATCGAATTTGGTGAGTATAAATTTGCGTACGTGTAAATGAATTTTTTATGCGGCTACTGGATGGCTTCACAGGTATCGAGTATGAATTTAGTAGCTGTACGTTTTGGAAAAAAATAAAATAAAAAGTCTGGACTCTTCAAAGAATCTCCTGAGGCTGAATAGCGTCCCTTACGACTTCTCTTTTTACACTTGAAAGTTGTGGTGAAATGTATTCCAAAATGCATCCAAACTAGTGTTCAGACACTCACAATACCTTATGGATTATTCTCGGTTCCTAGTACTGATTACCGCGTCAGCCAAATTACATCCTCCTAATATTTATTATACACATCAAAAAACGTTTTGCATCACCCTCGTTCCCAGAACTCTTGAAGATAGACGTTGACTGTGAATATTGTATCACAGACACAGGCCGTTTAACTGTTCAGAGATGTCAGAAAACCTGCCAAAAATGCAAACAACCATGCATGAGCAGCACCTATTAGACGGAGGGGGTCAGACAGCCGATCAGTTCCAGTCATTCCACTCGGAAGGAGGTACATGGCTCGTGTTGTCTGTAGTTCAACCGTGTCTAGACGGTCAATACCGCGGTTCAATGGTGTCTGCATTGTTACTTTGTGCCAGGAAGAGCCCTCAACAAGGTAAGTGTCCAGGCGCCTCGAAGTGAACAAAAGCGATGTTGTTCGGACATGGAAAAGATACAGAGAGACAGGAACTGTCGATGGTATGCCTCGCTCAGGCAGCCCAAGGGCTACTACTGCAGTGGATGACCGCTACTTATGGATTATTGGTCGAAAGAGCCTTGAAATCAACGCCATCACGAATAATGCTTTCCGTGCAGCCACAGGATATCGTGTTACGACTCGAACTGTGCGCAATAGGCTGCATAATGAACAACTTCACACCTGACGTCCGTGGCGAGGTCCATCTTTGCAACCACAACACCATGTAGCGCGGTACAGATGGGCTAACAACATGCCTAATGGACCGTTCAGGATAAGCATCACGTTCCCTTGACCGATGAGGCTGAACGCCTAATACACACTGTCCAGCGAGTGAAGCAAGGGGGAACTTCCCTCCTGTTTTGGGGTGGCATTATGTGGGGCCGACTGACGCCGCTGAAGGTCATGGAAGGCACTGGAACGGCTGTACGATACGTGAATACCAACCTCCTACCGATAATGCAACCATATCGGGAGTATATTGGCGATAATTTGCGCCACCATCGTGCACAACTTGTGAGTGACTTCCTTCAGGATAATGAGACTCTTCGACTGGAGTGGCCAGCTTGTCGCTGTAACCGAGCGGTTCTAGATGCTTCAGTCTGGAACCGCGCGACTTCTACGGTCGCAGGTTCGAATCATGCCTCGGGCATGGATGTGTGTGATGTCCTTAGGTTAGTTAGGTTTAAGTAGTTCTAATTTCTAGGGGACTGATGACCTCAGATGTTAAGTCTCATAGTGCCTAGAGCCATTTGAACCATTTTCGAAGAGTGACCAGCATGTTCCCCAAACATGAATCCTATCGAATATGCCTGAGATAGATTGGAAAGGGCTGTTTATGGGCGTATTGACCCACCAACCACTCTGAGGAATCTATGCTCTATCGCCGTTGAGGAGTGGGACAATCTGGACGAACGCTGCCTTGATGAACTTGTGGATAGTATGCCACGACGAATACAGGCATGCATCCATGCAAGAGGACGTGCTACTGGGTATTGCAGGTACCGATGTGTACAGCAATCTGGACCACCACTTTTGAAGGTTTCGCTGTATGGTGGTACAACATGCGATGTGTTGTTTTCATGAGCAATAAAAAGGGCGAAAATGATGTTTATGTTGATCTCTATTCCAATTTTCTGTACAGGTTCCGGAACTCGCGGAACAGAGGTGATACAAAACTTTTTTGATGCGTGTGTTTAGAAACTGCTTCCCAACCCACTATCATCTTTTCTTTCGTAAATCTTTTAATTAACGATTCATTTCATGTACTAAAAGCAGCACCGATCGCCGAACTCTATACAGCATTACTCACAGTGAGATACCCATTCATATTTGTCTTTCTGCTGTAAACTGAATCACGTCTTCGTCGGTTCTTTGCTCCTCGTGAATTATCCACAACCCTCAAATTGTGGGTACACAACTGGAAATGCAGAGAACCTGCTGTCGAATGCGTGATACGTTTTATTGTTTTCATGGCCATATCTTACGGGAACGTACACATGTTGCGTTGTACAGGGATTCTCTGACAAAGAACGAATTTGATATTTGTGTTGTTCCCTCAGTTTCAGTTGCGACGGTGGCTTTCCGTGGGGTACGCACAGCTGACGAGCGTCCCGCTGCACTGCTCCAGCTGTAGTTAACGTTGTTGTTGCTGTTGGTAGGTGGTGCAGGAGGCGTGCCTGGAGCTGCCGCCGGCGGCCCGCCGCGCCGCGCTGGAGGCGGTGCGCCGCGCGTCGCGCGAGGCCTCCAGGGCGGCGGCCCCCCGCTCGCGCACGCTGCCGCCCCCCGCCTCCGCCCCCCGCTACCGCTGCACGCTGCACCCGGGCGTCCACGATGACGACGGCGTCGACGAGCAGCTGCGCCGCCAGCGGCAGCGGTACGCGCGGAGTCTCACAGGTGAGTCGACTCCCGTCCCGGCCAGAGTTACCCGGTAGAAACTCCAACAGGGCTACGACTGTGCCTTACAACGATTACGCTTGGCAGAGCCAACTGTGTTTCTTCGATGTCTGGCAACAACCAACTGCTGCCTATATGGTATAAAGCGCAGTGGGCGATAAGCACTGTCGTTTAAAAAGCTTTTTTCTATCAGCAGACTCCGATTCCTGTATATTTTTCTGTACCTCTGCCTAAGAGTCACAAACGTGCTTAAAAAATTATGCACTTAAAAGTAAGTTACTTTCGTGAACTCTGGGTGCTCACATGTCATGTATCCCAAGGGTACCTAACATGTTTACAAAGCTTGCAAGAGGAGACGCGAAAACGTTTACAGATACAACAGACGAAGCTGCTGCACTGCTGATCCACATGTGCATCCTAATGACTGCTCGCCAATACAGACTTCACCTGAGTACCCCAAATCCTTTAAGCTGTACTGCCAAGACGTAACGCCACAGGCTCTGTCCAGTGCGATATTGAATACCGCCTGGTAGCTTTGAGGCCACCGACGCGGTAACGAAAGTGCTGGGTCGTCAACTTTTGTAGTACATGCCAGTATCGGCAAGTGATGGTGCAGGTGGTGGTATGTACAGGGTGTTTCAAAAATGACCGGTATATTTGAAACGGCAATACAAACTAAACGAGCAGCGATAGAAATACACCGTTTGTTGCAATATGCTTGGGACAACAGTACATTTTCAGGCAGACAAACTTTCGAAATTACAGTAGTTACAATTGTCAACAACAGATGGCGCTGCGGTCTGGGAAACTCTATAGTACGATATTTTCCACATATCCACCATGCGTAGCAATAATATGGCGTAGTCTCTGAATGAAATTACTAGAAACCTTTGACAACGTGTCTGGCGGAATGGCTTCACATGCAGATGAGATGTACTGCTTCAGCTGTTCAATTGTTTCTGGATTCTGGCGGTACACCTGGTCTTTCAAGTGTCCCTACAGAAAGAAGTCACAGGGGTTCATGTCTGGCGAATAGGGAGGCCAATCCACGCCGCCTCCTGTATGTTTCGGATAGCCCAAAGCAATCACAAGATCATCGAAATATTCTTTCAGGAAATTAAAGATGTCGGCCGTGCGATGTGGCTGGGCACCATCTTGCATAAACCACGAGGTGTTCGCAGTGTCGTCTAAGACAGATTGTACCGCCAAGAATGTCCAGATAGCGTGATGCAGTAATCGTTTCGGATCTGAAAAATGCGCCAATGATTCCTTTGGAAGAAATGGCGGCCCAGACCAGTACTTTTTGAGGATACAGGGACGATGGGACTGCAAAACAGGACTTTTCGGTTCCCCATATGCGCCAGTTCTGTTTATTGACGAAGCCGTCCAGGTAAAAATAAGCTTCGTCAGTAAACCAAATGCTGCCCACATGCATATCGCCGTCATCAATCCTGTGCACTATATCGTTAGCGAATGTCTCTCGTGCAGCAATGGTAGTGGCGCTGAGCGGTTGCCGCGTTTAAATTTTGTATGGATAGAGGTGTAAACTCTGGCGCATAAGACGATACGTGGAAGTTGGCGTCATTTGGACCGCAGCTGCAACACGGCGAACGGAAACCCGAGGCCGCTGTTGGATCACCTGGTGCACTAGCTGCGCGTTGCCCTCTGTGGTTGCCGTACGCGGTCGCCCTACCTTTCCAGCACATTCATCCGTCACGTTCCCAGTCCGTTGAAATTTTTCAAACAGATCCTTTATTGTATCGCTTTTCGGTCCTTTGGTTACATTAAACCTGCGTTGAAAACTTCGTCTTGTTGCAACAACACTGTGTTCTAGGCGGTGGAATTCCAACACCAGACAAATCCTCTGTTCTAAGGAATAAACCATGTTGTCTACAGCACACTTGCACGTTGTGAACAGCACACGCTTACAGCAGAAAGACGACGTACAGAATGGCTCACCCACAGACTGCGTTGTCTTCTATATCTTTCACATCACTTGCAGCACCATCTGTTGTTGAAAATTGTAACGACTGTAATTTCGAAAGTTTGTCCGCCTGAAAATGTACTGTTGTCCCAAGCATATTGCAGCAAACGGTGTATTTCTATCGCTGCTCGTTTAGTTTTTATTGCCGTTTCAAATATACCGGTCATTTTTGAAACACTCTGTAAATCTCATACAATAAGGAGGAGGAGATTAGTGTTTAACATCCCGTCGACAACGAGGTCATTTGAGACGGAGCGCAAGCTCGGGTGGGGGAAGGATGGGGAAGGAAGTCGGCCGTGCCTTTTCAAAGGAACCATCCCGGCATTTGCCTGAAGCGATTTAGGGAAATCACGGAAAACCTAAATCAGGATGGCCGGAGACGGGATTGAACCGTCGTCCTGCCGAGTGTGAGTCCAGTGTGCTAACCACTGCGCCACCACGCTCGGTACAATAAGCTTAATAGTTTGTAAACATAACATCATCAATACATTACTCGTTTTGCGATTGGTTCATACAGTTATTCTCGACTGAATATGACAACGTACAAGCCCAGTTCTATTTATTTGAAGGAAGTTTTAATTTTCTGATTTGAGATGAAGAAACACCGCGCCTGAGCCTTGTACGACGCTGGGTAAGACCTACGGAGAGGCACCTGTTAGTAAAAGAACGCTTCAAGAACGGTGACTCTGACGTTAAAGAGGAATGGCGGTGGAAGACTGGAGGTCTTCGAAGCTACTGAACAGTCACAGAATATCGTTATCGAAAGTAACTGATGTGTTTGAGCTGAGCACTGATAAACACAATACTGCGACGGACAACAAAAGGTGAATTCGCAGCATGACAGTGCTTGACCCCATGTCGCTAAACACGCCAAACCGTACTTAGAAACGTTGAAATGGCAAGTGTTACCTCACCTACCGTTTTCTCCAGATATTCCTCAAGCTACCACCTTTTTCGATCAGTGGTACACGGCCAGGCTGCCCAGCATTTCCCCTCATATGGCCAAGTGCTAATTTGTATCGATTCACGGATATCCTCTAAAGACACAAAGTTGTTCCACAACGAGATTCGTACGCCGCCTGAAAGATGGGAGGAAGTAGTGAAAGGTGATGGCCAGTAATTTGACCTGCAAGTTTTTCACAGTCAGGTCCCGAACTTTGGGAAAAAACAGCCGATAAAAAGTCGTAGACCTAGTGAAATTCCTGAGCTAGCAGGACACAGCGGATTAGGTTGTGAAAAGGGACCAAAATAATTTGCTGTCAGTTTCACTCAACATACAAAGTTTATTTATCAACAGTCAGTATTACAACAAGGATGTGAAACACTCAAAACTTTAATCGGCCTCCTTTGATTA
Source organism: Schistocerca gregaria (assembly GCF_023897955.1). Classification (NCBI taxonomy): domain Eukaryota; kingdom Metazoa; phylum Arthropoda; class Insecta; order Orthoptera; family Acrididae; genus Schistocerca; species Schistocerca gregaria. The sequence goes on from NC_064922.1 coordinate 865,602,466, forward strand.
ACCTTAGATCGGCTGAAGGCCATGCTCAAAATTCAAAACACAAAGCCTACACAAGAAATTGAAATGCAAGATTCTTTTGGATGTTTCACCCAAGAATATTTTCTAAATCTTCAATCTAAACAGGCTGAAGGCCTTAGCAATTTCATTTTAATGGAACTTGGCTGGAGGCCACATATTAAGCAATAAGAATTTCAATCATTAGACATAAGGACTTATCTCAAAACAAAAGCATAACAATCTCATGACTTAACGGCAAGACAAGAACTTTAATTTAAGAGATATTAATATTCGGCTGAAGGGCACACACCGACAAAATATGTTTAACGGCTTAAGGTCTAGAAAGAGAGTTACAGTTTAAAAGGCAGATAGCCTTATCTTAAAACATCTCATGTAAAATTGTACTAAAGGTTCCATATAAAAGAATAACAATCTCATCCCTTAAAGGCAAGACAAGAACATTAATTTAAGAGATACTGATCTCGGCTGAAGGCCACACATCAACCAAATAACTAAAACCCGAACAGGGAAATTACTATGTAACACACAAGAAACGGCGCTCAGAAGTTAGCAAGGGTCGGCCTGGGATTGTAACATTGACGCCCGTTTAAGTGAGACAGTCAGCCTGTGCAACGACTTCTTAATCTGAAGGCAACCCAACAGACAGACAGCCAACCGACCACTAAACAAGATCAGTTCCGCTCCACGCAACCAGCAAAACGACCACAGGTTTTCAATACAACGACACACAAAACATTGGCGCCCACAACGACCAACAAAACCTCAGCTGTCGAACTACACGCCACGCTGGACAGCAACAACACGACGAGGACAATACACTGCCTAAAATTATGTCAATGACCTGGGCAGGTAACCGGAACGTCAACGGCCACAAGGAAGAAGATATCGCTGGTCAACTTCAATATCAGGGAATAATTAAGTTAAACTCCACAGGAAGACGGCTGAAATCATATCCGACTTGAAAACATACATGTTGTTGCTCGCGGGAATGACCCAAAAGCGACAACCAGGATGAAACGAACAAATGTAAACAGCTGAGGCTCGATAGAAGGTTAAGTGAGGATTCAACTCTCATGACCAAGATCGGTGGGCGACTAACTTCGTAGCACTCATAGGCAGCCCCTCACACTCCAACAGAGCGTGCACGCCACCAGCGGCTCAGGCCCAACTCCACGTGACTGGGACTTACTTCCTGCCCGACGCCAACCGACAGACTGGTCACAAACTGCCCAGTCGAAACTACACTACTGGCCATTAAAATTGCTACACCAAGAAGAAATGCAGATGATAAACGGGTATTCATTGCACAAATATATCATATTAGAACTGATGTGTGATTACATTTTCACGCAATTTGGATGCATAGACACGGAGAAATCAGTACCCAGAACAACCACCTCTGGCCGTAATAATGGCGTTGATACGCCTGGGCATTGAGTCAAACAGGGCTTCCATGGGGCGTACAGGTACAGCTGCCCATGCAGCTTCAACACGATACCACAGTTCATCAAGATTAGTGATTGGCGTATTGTGACAAGCCAGTTGCTCGGCCACCATTGACCAGACGTTTACAATTGGCGAGAGATCTAAAGAATGTGCTGGCCAGGGCAGCAGTCGAACATTTTCTGTATCCAGAAAGGCCCGTACAGGACCTGCGACATGCGTTCGTGCAGTATCCTGCTGAAATGTAGGATTTCGCAGGGATCGAAGAAGGGTAGATCCACGGGTCGTAACACATCTGAAATGTAAAATCCACTGTTCAAAGTGCCGTCAATGCGAACAAGAGGTGACCGAGACGTGAAACCAATGGCACCCCATACCATCACGCCGGGTGATACTCCAGTATGGCGATGACGAAAACACGCTTCGAATGTGCGTTCACCACGATGTCGCCAAACACGGATGCGACCATCATGATGCTGTAAACAGAAGCTGGATTCATCCTAAAACATGACGTTTTGCCATTCGTGTACCCAGGTTCGCCGCTGAGTACACCATCGCAGGCGCTCTTGTCTGCGATGCCGCGTCAAGGGTAACCGCAGGCATGGTCTCCGAGCTGATAGTCCATGCTGCTGCAAACATCGTCGAGCTGTTCGTGGAGATGTTTGTTGTCTTGCAAACGTCCCCATCTGTTGACTCAGGGATCGAGAGGTGGCTGCACGATCCGTTACAGCCATGCGGATAAGATGCCTGTCATCTCGACTGCTAGAGATACGAGGCCGTTGGGATCCAGCATGGCGTTCCGCATTACCCTCCTGAACGCACCGATTTCTTATTCTGCTAGCAGGCATTGGATCTCGAATAACGCGAGTAGCAACGTCACGATACGATAAACCGCAATCGCTTTAGGCTACAATCCGACATTTATCAAAGTCGGAAATGTTACTGGAAGAGTTACTGGAACGGTTCAGTGCCATGTACGGTCTATTGAGCAGTCTACTGTTGTGAGAGTGAATCAAAGGAAGGTGGAATTAATAAGAAGTACCAGAAATCAGATAAGCGATGAATTTAACATAGATCTTGGCGATCAATGGCACACGACCTGAAAGAATTCTGCTACCTTGGGAGCAACGCCTGGCTAACGAAGCTAGGAGAACGTGAGAAGCAAACGAGTACAAGCAAAGAGACTAATCTTTGCTGGAAGACGATGACTGGTATGAGAAATTATCCTTGAGAAAGAAATTTCTGAGACAGTACTTATAGGCTACGGCATAGTGTGGAAGTGAAACACAGACTGAACTACAACTACGACAGAAGAGGATCTAAGCACTTCATATGTGGTGTTTAGCGAACTCATGAGAAAAGAAATACTTGAAAATCACTAACTAGAATTACTGAATAATAATTGAAGGCATTGGATGTGATTGCTACTGCAAGATGAAAAATTTGCATGCACAGAATATCGCGGTGGACTGTTTGAAACTGGTTGGAATTCCGGTGATACACAGGAAAGGCTACTCAGTATATAACTCTGGTCGTAAAGGGTAGTTCAATAATATGCAAAAGAATGAAGTAATCTAACCGGTACACAAATCCTACTGTTAGTGCATATGTTGACACCGTCACGTGCTGGATGGTTACCAGTCCCTAAATCGAATGGCAAGTGCGGGACTCACTGGGATGCTTACCTTTTTTTTTCTCCAGGTTCAGGTTCAGTAGACCAGAAAATGTTACTGGAGTTAGCGTCTTTCCTGGCAAGACCGTCCAGCTGAGCAATGAGAGTGTACAAAACTACGTTTTGATGACTTCCTCGCGGTTTTGTTACTTGTAGGTTGCTGAAACAGCTCTCTGAACGCCTCCACGAATTTTGGAGTACAAATCGGCCTTCACAGAGGTTGTGGCCCACTTTTCGAGGAACATCAGGCCGCTGGAGACCGTGTGCGAAGAAGGGTGGCGACACCCCCTCCCCCCCCCCCCCCCACCTACATCAGCAGACCTGACCCGGACACGGCCCCCCTCGTTCGGAATGCCGCAGTCTGACCCCCTCCACGGAGATATTTTATAGCGCTTTGTATGCTCACCTGACAAAACGTCGGTCAGCCCTGGAGACATAACGCTAGTACCGAGCAATACTGCTTCGAAACTCGTAAGATGGCCTCAATTTGTCGAAGAAGGTAGTTCACGAGTTTCGTTGGAGATGCTATATTATTCTGAAGCCACTCATTGATTATTAGATCTCATAAAGCTATCGAATCATGGGAATGTCGACAGTTGAGTGCCACCTGCTTTTCCCAATAGCCCCACATGTCGTCTACGGGTTTAAGACCGATTGATTTATCTGGCCAGCCAAGGTAAGTATGATCAAAAGTATCCGGACACCCCTAAAATCATACGTTTTTCATAGTAGGTGAAATGTGCTGCCACCTGCTGCCCGGTACTCCACATCATCGACCTCAGTAGTCATTAGACATAGTAAGAGAGCAGAAAGGGGCGCTCCGCTGAACTCACGGACTTCGAACGTGGTCAGGTGATTGGGTGTCACTTGTCTCATACGTCTGTACGCGAGATTTCCACACTCCTAAACATCTCTATGTCCACTGTTACCGATTTGATAGTGAAGTGGAAATGTGAGGGGACACGTACAACCCAGAAGCGTACAGGCCGACCTCGTCGCCGGCCGGAGTGGCCGACCGTTTCTAGGTGCTACAGTCTGGAACCGCACGACCGGTACTATCGCTAGTTCTAGGTTCTAAGTTCTAGGAGACTGATGACCTCGGAAGTTATGTCACACAGTGCTCAGAGCCATTTGAACCGACCTCGTCTGTTGATTTACAGAGAACGCCGACAGTTGAAGAGGGTCGTAATGTGTAATAGGCAGACATCTGTCGAAACCATCACACAGGAAATCCAAACTGCATCAGGATCCCCTGGAAATATTATGACAGTTAGGCGGGAGGTGAGAAAATTTGGATTTCATGGTTTAGTGACTGCTCATAAGCCACGCAACACGCCGGTAAATGCCAAACGACTCCTCGCTTGGTGTAAGGAGTGTAATCATTGGACGATTGAACAGTGGGGAAACGTTGTGTGGGGAGACGAATCACAGTACAAACTGTGGCGATCCGACGGCAGGGTGTGAGTATGGGGAATGCCCGGTGAATGTCATCTGCCAGGATGTGTAGTGCCAACATTAAAATTCGGAGGCGGTTGTGTTATGGTGTGGTCGTGTTTTTCATGGAGGGGGCTTGCACCCTTTGTTGTTTTGATTGGCACTATCACAGCGCAGTCCTACATTGACGTTTTAGCGCCTTCTTGCTTCCCACTTTTGAGGAACAATTCGTGGATAACGATTGTTTTGTGGTTGGCAGGAGAGCCAACACAGGGTTACTAGAGGAGGCCGAAAGGCACGCGTTTTAGCCCACGCAGGCTGGCGTGAGGTCTGGAACAGGACCAGGAAATTAGAATTTAGGAAAACGAACGTAGCTGGTGGAATACTTAACTTTTATCCATTAATGACGAAAGTCGGTATTGACGGTACAGTATCAATAGTAACTGATAATGGCGCCTTGCTAGGTTGTAGCAAATGACGTAGCTGAAGGCTATGCTAACTATCGTCTCGGCAAATGAGAGCGTATTTAGTCAGTGAACCATAGCTAGCAAAGTCGGCTGTACAACTGGGGCGAGTGCTAGGAACTCTCTCTAGACCTGCCGTGTGTCGGCGCTCGGTCTGCAATCATTGTTAGTGGCGAAACGCGGGTCCGACGTATACTACCGGACCGCGGCCGATTTAAAGGCTACCACCTAGCAAGTGTGGTGTCTGGCGGTGAAACCACATTCCTCCCCCGCAAATCGGCGTACGGTTGTGGCATAAGGCTTCCGCCCGCCGTGTGGAGGACCCCATTGTAGCCGTATGCGACGAGGTGGGGAGCCTAACAACAGGCGAGACTGTGCCACCCGCACCCTGCCATTCGGACCGCGGGGAGCTAGGAAACGCCTGAAAACCTGCCCCAGGGTGCACGCCAACATGCGGTGTATGCGCCCGTAGAGAGACAGGAGGGGCCGAAGGGTCGACCTCCATCGGGGCGGGGCACCCGACGGGAGAAGACGACATATGGTCCGGAGCGGGCAAGAGTTCCATGTCGGAGGACAACTGGTCAAGGGAAGCTATCGGCGGCGCGTGACCCAGGGAGGCGCCCGGCGGTTGCAGCGACGCGTCCACTGCGGGCGTTGCCGGCGTGATAACAGGCGCCGGCGGCGGCGGTGGCGGCGGCGGCGCGTCGCCATGGGGCAAAATGGAAGGCAGCGTCGGTAACACCTGGGGCTGAGGCGAGCCAGTAGCTGGGTCCCCGGGGCGCTGACCGGACGGCACCGTCGCTGAAAGCAGACGGCGAGCGGCAGATCCCGTGCGACGACAGAGGCGCAGCTGGGTGAGATGCCGAGGCACCTCACCAGAGGCCCCCAAAACCAGATACATAGCGCGTCCGAGGCAGCGAAGAATGCGCCCTTCGAGCCAACGCCGTGAACATCGGTAGTGTCGATAGTAGACAACGTTGCCTGGAGCAAAAGCAGATGTCTGCCTCGGCACGGGGACCTGATACGGCGGATGTAGCAAAGACATCAAGGTTCGATGTTGACGACCGTGGAGCAGCTCAGCCGGCGAGCCACCACCTCGGGACTGAGAGCGATACGAGGACAAAAAGAGCAATAACGCGTTCTCCCGAGAATGCGACTCTTTTAGCTTCAACATCTGTGACTTGAATGTCCTGACCAATCGTTCAGCGGCACCGTTTGACTGTGGCGAAAACGGTGCGGACGTCAGATGTTGAATACCATTGGCCTTGCAGAATGACTGAAATTCTGTGGGCATGAATTGTAGGCCATTGTCGGAAAAAAATAGTCTGTGGAAGACCTTCAATGCAAAAGATAGCGGATAACGCTTGGATGGTGGCAGATGACGTCGAGGAAGACATCCGGACAACAAAAGGAAAATTACTGAATGAATCTACCACAACCAACCATCGAGCATTCCAGAATGTACCAGCAAAATCGATGTGTAAGCGTTGCCGAGGGGAAGTGGCTTTTGGCTATGGAAAGAATTTCCACGGTGGTGCTGATTGTTGTTCGGCACACACCATACAAGAAGAGCACATATTAGTAATCGCGGCATCGATTCCGAACCAAGTACAGTGCTGACGAGCAAGTTGTTTCGTTCTCACTATACCCCAATATCCTTGGTGGAGAAGCTGTATGAGAGAGGACTGTAACGAACGTGGTACCAGGACCCTAGACTGATCATTATCAGAACGCAACAGCAAAACACCACGTCGTACAAAAAGTCTTTCATTGTGAGCAAAAAATCGGCGAACCAACGGGTCCCCGATCCGTGACTTTGACAAGGGCCATTGCGTAGCAACAAAACGCAGAACGGGAGCGAGGAAAGGTCGGCAGCTGTGGTTGTAGCTACACGACGAAAATCAATCGGAAACGATTCGACCACGTCATCGGTTTGCGCATCAATGAACATGCAAGCAAGTTCGGAGGAATCGAATGCCCTATCCTCAGCAACAGGCAAGCGGGACAACGCATCGGCGTTTCCGTGCTTAGCAGTGGACCGATACAAGATATCGTAGCGGTACGGCAAGAATAAAATAGATCAGTGAATGAATTTCTGCGCTGTAGGTGGAGGTACAGGCTTGGTCGGATGAAAAAGCGATGTCAAAGGTTTGTGGTCTGTGATTATGGTAAAGTGACGACCATACAAGAAATAATGAAACTTTGTAACTCCAAATACGAAAGCCAATGTTTCTTTCTCGATCTGTGAATAATTTATTTGCGCAGACGAGAGCAATTCGGACGCAAAGGCAATAGGGCGATCGTGCGATCCATCGTTGTGCGCAAACACAGCACTGATCCCGAGATCCGATGCATCCACCATCAACAAAATAGGCTTCTGGGGATCGAATGGCGTAAGGCACGTATTGGAAAGCAACGCCGATTTCAACTGGCGAAAGGCGCGCTCGCATTCCGTCATCCAGACGAACAGAACACCTTTACGGCGTAAGCGATGAAGCGGAGCTGAAATGAAAGAGGCGTGTGGTATATAACGGCGATAATAATTAATTTTTCCCAGCACACTCTGTCGCTGCTTCAAATTCTACGGCGACGGCAAGTCTTGTATGGCACGGGGGTGCGTTGGCCTGGGATGTATGCCTTGGGCATTGAGTACATGTCCCAAGTATGGCAAGTTACGAGCAAAAAAACACACATTTGTCCTTCCGCAGGCGAAGACCATTTCGTCGCAAGACCTGAAATAATGTTCTGAGATTGGCCAAATGTTCTTCTTCCGTCTTTCCGGAGATCACAATATTGTCCAGATAATTTGCTGCAGTAGGGACCGACGCACAAACAGTTTGTAGATATTGCTGAAACAATACAGGGGCGGATGTACACCCGAATGGCTGTCGTTTGAATTGATACAACGCAAGATGCGTGTTAACCACCAAAATGCGCTGGGATTCTTCGTCCACCGGTATTTGCAAGTAGGCATCTGCTAGGTCCAAATTCGAAAAATATTTACCCGGGCCCAGTTTGTCAAAAAGATCTTCCGGGCGGGGTAAAGGAAAAGTTGCAATCACTAGTTGTGGATTCACTGTTGCCTTGAAGTCCACACAAAGTCTCATTTCGCCGGAAGGTTTTGGCAAAATTACTATGGGTGATGCCCAGAGAGAAGCGTGCACACGTTCAATCACACCTTGTGATTCCAAATCGTGTAATGTTTTTGCGACCTCATCACGCAATTCATGGAGAACATTGCACGCTCTGAAAAATTTCGGTTGCGCGTTTACTTTCTGATCCAAGTGTGCTTTATAGTTCCTAGCGCAACCGAGACCCGGTGCAAAAATGTCTGCAAATTCTTCACATATACGAGAAACACTCTCTAAAGACACAGTCTGATTCACTGATAGGACCTGATTTGCTATAGTTCACTGCAGAAGAAGAACGAAGGACGTAAAATGACACAAGTTTTGTTTGTCCTTTGTATGTTGCAAGAAGGCTGCACCGTGTTAACAGGGATCTCTTGACCTGAATAGCTAGTTAACTTAACATTTGCGGCACGCAACGGAGGTGTCCCCTGCAGTTTCTAAGTGTCTTGATTGATCAGTGAAACTTCAGCTCCGGTATCGAGCGGAATGGTATCACTTGGCCGTTAATGTCCAAGTCTACAAAAAGTTTATTGTCCTGCTGACGACAAGAGAGACTGTCTCGTGCAATGTGAACTGACACTAGTACATAATCAATTGCGACATGACGGGAGTTCCGGCGATGTCGACGCACACTATTTTTGGGACGAACACAGTCACTGTTAGAGAGTGGCACTGCGCGGAGTGGAATGAACTACATGAATTTCCATGGGCGAAGTTTCGCGAGCCTGAGTATCCTTGGTTCCATTCCGATTCCGGCGCGAAGCAAAGTGCCTGTAACGGTTTTGAGCTTCCGATCTGAGCTTCTTCTGGCAAACACTCTGAACATGTCCTATTTTATTACAATAAAAGCAAATGTCTTGACGTGACGGGCAATTCTCACTCGAATGTTTAGTAGCACACCGCGGGCATGATTTGATCATTGCATTTGCTTGCCGGCGCGGCACACGTGGCTGAGAGCATGGCGGCAGCGGCGCGGCCGGGCGCGAGGGCTGTTTACTGCTCCGTGCAGCTCGCCCGGCGGGCCGGTCCACCTGACACACTGCTGGCGAAGTTTCAAATGATTCCTGAGCAAAGTCAAGTGTGTCCTGCCGATCCAATATGTCCATCACTTGTTGAAGGGAAGGATTTACTAGTTTAAAAATCTGTTCCCTTATACGAACATCAGAAACGTTCTGTGCAATTGCATCCCGTACCATAGTATCTGAATAAGGGAGCCCACATTGACACTCAAAAGCTCAATCCCTAGTAAGGCCTTGCAGGGTTGCAACCCACTTCCGATTAGTCTGGCCTGCCGTACGTTTTGTACGAAAGAAGGGATACCGTTTGGCAACTACATTGACTGATTCTTTGAAATCTGCATCTAATGCAGACAAAATTTCTTCGTAGGATAAAGTTGCTACGTCGCGGCGAGGAAATAATTTGACTATCACACGGTACGTGTCCACCTCGACTGAAGATAACAAAAAAGGCTGCCGCTCGTGACCTTGAATTCTGTAGGCGGCGAGATGGAATCCAAATTGGCGTGAACACTCCGTCCAGCTTTCTAGTGCAGCATCAAAAGGACGAAAAGTTGGTGCAACAGCGTGTTGTGGCTGCGTTATCGGTGAAGCGGCTGCTGCCACATGGTTCTGCATCGCACGTTGACCCTGGACGAGCTGTCCAAGGGCATCCAGTAAGGCCGGCATCTGCTGATTACGTAAGCGATAAAATTCGGACAATACATCTGGAGATTGTGGCGAAGCCATTACACAAGTAAATCAGGGCAATATCGATAAGAACGCGGTTGTGCCTCGTCACCCATTTTGTGGTTGGCAGGAGAGCCAACACAGGGTTACCAGAGGAGACAGAAAGGCACGCGTTTTAGCTCACGCAGGCTGGCGTGAGGTCTGGAACAGGACCAGGAAACTATAATTTAGAAAAAAGGACTTAGCTGGTGGAATACTTAACTGTAATCCATTAATAACGAACGTCGCTTTTGACGGTACATAGTTCACAATATCAATAGTAACTGATAATGGCGCCTTGCTAGGTCGTACCAAATAACGTAGCTGAAGGCTATGCTAACTATCGTCTCGGCAAATGAGAGCGTATTTAGTCAGTGAACCATCGCTAGCAAAGTCGGCTGTACAACTGGGGCGAGTGCTAGGAAGTCTCTCTAGACCTGTCGTGTGGCGGCGCTCGTTCTGCAATCACTGATAGTGGCGACTCGCGGGTCCGACGTATACTACTGGACCGCGGCCGATTTAAAGGCTACCACCTAGCAAGTGTGGTGTCTGGCGGTGACACCACAGATTGCATCTTTCAACACGATTGAGCACCTGTCCATAATGCACGGTGTGGTGGAGTAGTTACACGAAAATATCACCCCTGTAATGGATTGGACTGTACAGAGTCCTGACCTGATTTCTATACAACACCTTTGGGATGTTTGGAACGTCGACTTCGTGCCAGACGTCTCCGACCGACATCGATACCTCTCTTGAGTGCAGAACTCCGCGAAGAATGGGCTGCTATCCGCCAAGAAACCTTCCAGCACTTGACCGAATATATGTCTGCAAGAGTGGAAGCTTTATCAAGGCTAAGGGTGGGCCAGCGCCATACTGAATTCCAGCATTGTCGTTGAGGGTGCCACGAACTTGTACCTCATTTTCAACCAGGTGTCGGGATCTTTTTGATCACATAGTGTATATAAAACAACAGACTTACGTGTGCAGTTCTGTAAATATGATTGCTGTCATCTTGAAAGACGGGAGCGTCCGCGTTTAGGTTACCCTGAAGATTCTGGAGACAAGGCAGTGTCAGAACTTCATGTAAATATTGCAACGAGTAACTTTTTTAATTTATAATTTGTTATGGCTATATGTCTGAAGGCACTGCGGCTGCACTGAAGCGTTTCTGGGACTGAATATGTAACATCTCTGTATATCTGTTGCATTCGAAGTGGTGATATTATTTAATTGCTTTGTGTGACATAACTGCATTGCCAGTGCTCAGTTGCTTAATACATTCGCTGAGTTTCACTGAATCTGCCTGAATGATATCCTAACTAGTGATTACACAAGAAACTTCCTGGCAGATTAAAACTGTGTGCCCGACCGAGACTCGAACTCGGGACCTTTGCCTTTCGCGGGCAAGTGCTGGCAGAAGTAAAGCTGTGAGTACCGGGCGTGAGTCGTGCTTCGGTAGCTCAGTTGGTAGAGCACTTGCCCGCGAAAGGCAAAGGTCCCGAGTTCGAGTCTCGGTCGGGCACACAGTTTTAATCTGCCAGGAAGTTTCATATCAGCGCACACTCCGCTGCAGAGTGAAAATCTCATTCAGGAGTGATTATACAGTTTATTTAGATCACAATCAGGTAAATGATACGTTCCACACTGAATTACATGCCTGCTTAGAGGTGGGGTTCGTTTCAAAGTGTGTTTCACCTCTACAGGGAAAATATTTTGTAAACTCACTTGTAGCGTAGACCGATCTTTGTCGACAGAATAAGCCGCTGCAGGTGTTGGAGTAACTTACCAAGAACCGTTCTCCTACATCCCAGCATTGATCCACCAGAAGAAGAGTCCTTTGCTCGCATCACGTCTGCACCGCAGTGTGTCATATCGGGTCGTGTTGTTGTTGTGTCACAGGGCCGGACACGCTGCTGGGCACGTGCAGAGCTGCAAGGCGCCGCCCCCGGCCGGACCTACTGCCCGACGCCGCCCCCGCCGCCCCCGCGACGCTGGCGGTGGGCCCGCTGCTGCACCAGACGCCAGACCGCCGCCTCGAGCTAAGGCCGCGCCACCTGGCCGGCGGCCGCGCCAAGCTGACCAGCCTCTGACGTCACGCACAGACGTGGTGCTCGCCCCCACCTGCCACTCATTGCCCTGCTGTACACTGACCGTTACACAACGCCAAAGGTTTAAACTTGTAACGAATAAATTGCACTGTTATCCCACAACACGTTTTTTTTCAACAACCTCTCAATCGTCATCCCGACATGGTAAAGCCGGTCTCTTCACTCTTCGCCAATGTTTCCGTCCCCACAACAAGGGAGCTGCATAGTGTCGCCAGTTGGGCGAGCAAGAGAAGAACTGTCGGGTCCTGACAGAAGGAAGTAACGTCTGGGTGTAACGTACCACAACAACACGGCCATGAGGCTGGACCAGTGAAGGAATTGTCAAATAATTTATCCCTGCATTCACATTATGGAATTAGATAAGCAATAGGAGACCTAAATTTGGAAGAGCAGGCAGGGTTACGAAGCCTGAGCTTAGTCTTCACCACCTGGCTGAACCTCTCAGTGCAGATTCTGAAAAGGCACGACAGGTATTTGGTGTATCGTGACTTCTACCATGCTTTCTGCTGGAATTTTAGGGAGCTTTGGTCAGAGTGTGGACAGTGGACATGAAGATCGGGCTAATCTGACACATGGTCAAGATTACGCGATATAATGTCCTCTTGTTCATAACGTATATCGGCACATATTTCCTCCCTGATAGATTTTGGAGTGTGGGAGAGCCGCGCGGAGTGGCCGCCCGGTTTGAGGCGTCATGTCACGGACTGCGCGGCTCCTCCCGACGGACGTTCGAGTGGGTGTGTGTGTTGTTCTTAACATAAGTTAGTTTAAGTAGTGTGTAAGTGTAGGGACGGATGGCGTAAGCAGTTTCGTCTCTTGGGAATTCACACACATTTGAACATTTGAACAGTGTAGGAGGGGATGAGGTACGCTAACAGTTTCGGGGAGGGAGGAGACTATTCTTATGAGTCTGTTGTCAATTTCCTTCGACTGAGCGTGCAGGGGTACAGAGAGGGATGGCGAAACATTGTGTGATATGGGATGGGATGGGATGGGTGATCTCATGGCGTTCCTTCAGTCACGTCGTTCAGACCACGTGAGTAACATACAGCGTTCACCAGTGCTGGACGTTTCAGGAATGTGAATTTGGATATAACATTATAGACTTTGTGCATCTGTAAAAGTATCATAATTTACTTTCGACATCTCACTCCTTCTATGAAATCACATCAAAAGTTAGCGAAATGTAGGCAATGAAAATCGAACAAAAATATCCAGTGAAACTGCTCTCAGACAGTACTGTGCTCTCAGAATGCTGTCACTGTCAGTGGAGGAGGACGAGCAGGTCGATGGTAAAAGGCGCCTCTCGGACACTCTGAGTATACAATCTGTCCGATGTGTCGCCCAAAGGTTGTAGTAGCCTCTTGGTTAGCGATTTTAAAGTGCCGTGTACATTGTTTGAATAGATGCAGAAAGTTTCACGCAGGCCATTCTATTTTCCGAATATCTTCTTGTTCAAATACCTCTTTCACCTGCGCTGTTCAATATGGTTGCACGTTGTCGTCCGTAAAAGTAAAGTCTGCGTTCGGGAAAACGTAGGGAAGTAATGCAGTCTCATAATGACGTTAACTGGTAACTGGAATATTTGGAGGCCAGTACACCCATACGTTATGCTTCTCCACACCATGACAGCTACACTAACAAAACGACTACGTTCGATGATGCTGAAAGTGCCCTCATATGACGAGAGGTGTAAACACCTAATACAGCCAGGAACATAGCCGAACATAATCGTTTAGGTCAATCAGTTGTTACCGTGTGGGAAGAAACAATATTGCATAGGCATACTGACATATAAATATTTGAGCAGGTACACACACTGTTGAGTGTTATTATCTCACTGTACTGCTTCTTTATGTGCGTAATTTCAAACGTGCATCCGGTCCTGACTTCATTTTTATGGATGACAATGAGCGACTGTATTGAACAGCGCAGGTGGAGCAGCTCTTGCAATGAGATGATATATGGCGGATGGCCTGACTTGTCCATTCCCCTGACTTAAACCCCTTTGAGCATGTGCAGGATGCGTTGGGGAGAAATATTGCAGTATGTCCACAGGCGCCATCGACTATTCAACAGTTGTCAGCCGTGCTGGTGGAGGAATGGAACGCCTCTCAACCTTGTGTCCAGCTTGAGAGAATGTTGCAGAGCGCTCATTGCTGTCTTTTGTGATCACACTCCCCGTTAACAGCCATGTCACTCCTTTTGTAATGTTCAAAAATGTTCAAATGTGTGTGAAATCTTATGGGACTTAACTGCTAAGGTAATCAGTCCGTAAGCTTAAACACTAATTAACCTTAATTATCCTAGGGACAAACACACACACCCATGCCCGATGGAGAACTCGAACCTCCGCCGGGACCAGCCGCACAGTCCTTGACTTCAGCTCGCCTAATCCCACGCGGCATCCTTTTGTAATGGCCAGGGGACTGTCAAGAATGGCAGTGACTTCTGTGTATTTATTGCCTTTTAATAAACGTTCAATTGTGTTCGTCTCATTGCGTGTTACTTTCAGTTGTCTTCCGTACTATTCTTTCTATGTATGATCCAAGTGTCATCGAATTACGTTAATTGCCAGTGACGCACAAGGCGAAACGTAGCCTCCTCCCTACGTTTTTCTCATATTTGTGTACTTTATACAACGAAACTCTGTCTCGAAATCTGGTATAAAATCTAGAGAGGTCCTGGTCGCATGTAAACTATACCAGCGGCAAGGCCCAGGCAAGAGCTTCCCTGCGTAACGGCAATAAAAATAAACGTAATCTGACATTTAATCCGCTTACTGTCGTTGCTTAGTTACATCAACATTTTTGAAAGTGTGAAAAAGTTCTTGTGACCCGGCAAAATGCGGCGCTGCGTTCGCCAACGCCTATATCAGACAACAAGTCTCTGGCAAAGTTGTCAGATCGGTTACTGCTGCTACAATGGCAGGTTATCGACATTTAATTGAGTTTGAACGTGGTGTTACAGCCTGCGTACGAGCGATGGGACACAGCATCTCCGATGTAGCCATGAAGTGGGGATTTTTGCGTACGAGCATTTCACAAGTGTACCATGAATATCAGGAATCTAGTAAAACATCAAATTTCCAACACTGCTGCGGCCGACAAAAGATCCTGCTAGAACGGGACCAACGACGACTGAAGAGAATCGTTCAACGTAACAGAAGTGCAACCTATCTGCAAATTCCTGCAGATTTTAATGCTGTCCTATCAACAAGAGGCAGCCTGTGGACCATTCAACGAAACATCATAGATATGGGCTTTCGGAGCCGAAGGCCCACTTGTGTACCCTTGATAACTGCACAGTACAAATATTTACACCTCTCCTGGGCCTATCAGCGCCGACACTGGACTGTTGATGACTGGAAACATGTTGCCTGGTCGGAAGAGTCTCGTTTCAAATTGTATCGAGCAGCTGGACGTATGGAGACAACCTCATGAGTCCATGAACCCTACATGTCAGCAGCGGACTTTTAAAGCTGGTGGAGGCTCCAACCACGCTGCTGCTACAATCGCAGGTCCGAATCCTGCCTCGGGCGTGGATGTGTGTGATGTCCTTAGGTTAGTCAGGTTTAAGTAGTTCTAAGTCTAGGGAACTGATGACCTCGGATGTTCAGTCCCATAGTGCTTAGAGCCATTTAACCATTTGGAGGCTCCATAATGGTGTGGCACGATGGCTGTTGAAGTGACACGGATCCCCTGATACGTCTAGATACGACTCTGACAGGTGTCACGTAGGTAAGTATATGTTTGATCACCAACATCCGTTCATGTCCATTGTGCATTCCGACGGACTTGGCTATTCCAGCAAGATCATGTGACACCCTGCACGATCAGAATTGCTACAGGGTGGCTTCAGGAACACTATTCTGAGTTTAAACACTTTTACTGGCCACCAAACTCCCCAGACATGAACATTATCGAGCATATGTAGGATGCCTTGCAACGTGCTGTTTAGAAGAGGTCTCCACCCCCTCGTACTATTACGGTTATATGGACAGTCCTGCAGGGTTCATGGTGTAAGTTGCCTCGAGCACTACTTCAGATATTAGTCGAGTGCATACCACGTTGTGTTGCCGGACTTTTGAGTGCTCACGAGGGCCCTACAGGACATTGGGTAGGTGTACCAGTTTCTTTGACTCTTCAGTGCATTTTCGTGTCCCACAACTGTGGATTCTTCAATTCCTATGGGAGAAGACTCACCACACTATAACACAGCAATTATTAGTTTATTACATAAGCGAATAAAATATTTTCTTAACTTTGACACGTCCCTTTGCCACATGAGTTACTTATAATTTACAGCTGTCGTTGACTAGCAAGGCATAACCACTGTTCTCTAGTGGTTTGACTTTTAAATCACCAAGTCCGTAAGAAACTTTAACTGTCACATTGGTCCTGTAGAATGATGTTGTCTCCTTCAGATGAGGTCACCAGCTAGGCAGAGCTGTTGCTTCCAAGGCACTATAGTGACATCAGCGTGATGGCGCTGCTGCCCTTCCGTGCTGAGAGGATGGACATAGTCTTTGGTAGCGCCTCCCGTACGTCACTGTGGACTGAAACGAGCCCTCGCTGATGTCTCTGGCATTGATTCGCGTTGCCAACGTTGTTGTGGCACCACGATCTCTGGACTACACCCCAAACGTAATCCGCTGAATTATGTAAACATGTCTCACTGCTGTCGAATAGTAGCAGAGTTTTGGAACATACACTGCGTTCCAACGTCATTGAAAATCTCTATGAATTGACGAAGAAGCAGTATGGGTTAAGAATATATCGTTCTTATAAGACACGACCGGCTTTTTATTCAGACGAAGTAACAAGTGATATCGACATATAATATGAAGATCATTCCATGGTACAAAATTCCCAGAAGGCTTTTGACACCGTTCCTCACAAGTGGCTTCCAATCAAGCAGCATGCCTATTGAGATTCGCCTTAGCTATGCTACTAGGTATGCTCTTTGCTGTCAGAAAACAGTTCTTGGTAATAGATGGGAAGTTACACCTAGGGTTTCTCAAGGAACTGTGGTATATCCTCTGCCGATCTCAATCAATAGATACTGTTTAGAAGACAGTGCGAGCAGCTCTGTTAGATGTTTGGAGCTGATTGTTTCGGATAGTGTCTAGTAAGCTTGTCAGAAGATGGAAACGAATTGCAAAATCGTTCAAGCAAGACATCTGCATGATGTGCTGGCCGCCACACTTATTGTGCGGTGTGAACAGTCAGAGTTATAGTTAAACGCCTGCAAGTGAATTTTTGAGTGGCACCGCGGTGGACTGGTTATCTGACCGGTGTAACAGGCCAACAGCTAGACTAGGGGCGAATAGGAGTCCTTGACTTCATCAAGGCGTAGGGAGAGTTTGGTTGGTGAAGGTCAATCCAGATATACCGGGAGTTATCTTATCTGTCAGCAGCGAGTGGCGCAGGCAGCAGTCATCACAGCTAACGATATTGTGCGCTACAGCTATTGGGAGCCCCATATTTCCTCCACAACAGTACACTTCACTGCATTTCACACACGACAGCCTCGTCTGTACCTAGCAACATTCTAACAGATAATTATTCAATCTGAGTTGGTGCGGCTCTCAGCCATTCTGCCAAGTCAATAACAATCCTAAACTTTGTATAGAAATTTCATTTGCGGATCCTATCCTTAAGAGGTAACCTCACATTCCGAAAAGAACCCAGAAATAACTTGTTCAGTTCATAACTAAAAGTGCCATTGTGATTTCTCAGAATTTTTGCAAAATAAATAATAATTTTCGTTAGTTTAATGTTTTTCTTACACTAACTAGCACCACTCCAGTACCCAAGTAGCCCACTAGTTACATAAGAAATGTTGTGAATTTTTGTGTCATTTCCTTGCAGCGGATGACTTCAGAAGATATTTATTGCTGAAAGTTTTTCAGGCATTTCTCTTTAGAACGTTAGGAGCGTCTGTCTGACTTCTGTAGTAGTGTCGGGGTGGAAATTGCATGTTACAGGAGCCACAGGAAAAAGGGTACATCCCAGATTAATCCGTTGGGCAGAATGACAGAATACAAGGAATATGAAGCGATCCAACTTCTGAAGATGACTCAGGCGAGGGATACATACGTCGAGCATTGAACAAGTTTGAAGAAGAATATGAAGCGATCCAACGTCTCTACTCGGACCTTCCTGAACAGCATGCCGGCGCTTGACTTTACGCTGGAACAAATACATTCAACATTCACTGCATCGCAATTAGAATCATGCATTCATTGATGTAAAATTTTAATGAACCCCAAGAAACTCGGTCTTTATTTAACATTTTGTAGCAGTACGAATTTTGATACGCTTGAAGTCATCATAATATATATTTTCATTTAGGATTAAATAATTGAGGGTAACAAATCATGAATTGATCCACGGCATGTAAAGGAACCTATCCTATAGACACCGCCACTTTGGTGAGTACAAAAATCATAAATTCAAAAGAATTAATCGAAATTAAAATCATGCTAAAATTCTTCGGAGCCTGTCAAATTACGTTCTCGACTTTCACTCTCATCTCGCGGACGCTTCACACCTCTATATCTGCATCTAGGTGACTACCCCACAATTAACACTTCAGTGGCTGACAGAGGGCTCATCTCGTCCAAACACCTTCAGAGTATCTCTCTACCTTTCCCTCTACCTTTCCACTCTCGAACAGTGTGAAGGAAAAAGGAATACTTTTCCGTAATAGCTCTGATTTCTCTTAGTATATTACAGTATTTATTCCTCTTTACGTAAGTGTGTATCAATAAAGCATTTCGCATTGGAATTAGGAAGTTGGTGACTGATTTATCGTGTAACCGAAATGTAACGGATTACTTTTAGAACTCAGATGGATGACCTCACACCTTTTGTTATTTAGGGTCAATTTCCTCTTTAAATCCCATACTGATATCATTTTGGAATTAGTTTTGATTTTCCAATG
This sequence comes from Schistocerca gregaria, assembly GCF_023897955.1. Lineage (NCBI taxonomy): Eukaryota > Metazoa > Arthropoda > Insecta > Orthoptera > Acrididae > Schistocerca > Schistocerca gregaria. The sequence goes on from NC_064922.1 coordinate 865,621,411, forward strand.
ACTCTGGTTACTTATTGACTGAAGTAAAATTCCTCTTCCGCGGGCTCCAGCGCACAGGTGTCACTTCACACCTTTAGAAAACTCGAGGGCAAACGACCGCCATCGGCTGTGTCGTTCGCTACCGTCGCCAACCCAAGGAGGAAGACGGGTACACACCTTCTTCAAAACCGGTAGCGTTTAGTTTGACACTCTCCTCCTTCCGATTAACGTTGTTCGTAATGTCTAAGACATCTCTGTACAGCCTTCTTGGCAGCGACTTTGATGCCACACGGGGTAGTCGTGCGGTCTGAAACGTGTTTTCACGGTTCGTGCGGCTGTACCCGTCAGAAGTTCGAGCTCTCCCTCGGGCATGGGCGTGTGTGTTGTCCTTCGTGTAAGTTAGTTGAAGTTATATTAAGTAGTGCGTAAGCCAAGGGACCAATGACCTCAGCAGTTTGCTCCCATAGTCCTTACCACAAATTTCCAAATTTTTACAGCCTTTCATAGTATCTGCTTGTGGCTGGAAGTACCTGAAACTTATGAAATTGAATCCGTAGTTACAAAGCATGCTCCACAGCAGCTGGTCTGACTGCTTATATCGTTCCACAGTTGCGCTTTTGTTCTAATAGTCGGTTTTCCAAGTTCTTTTAGTACTGCTCACGTACACGTCTCCACTATTTCCTTTGAGATGTCCAATGCAGATGGGACTAAACGTTGGGTTTCAACAAGAATTTCGTCCTGCCACGGCATAATATCCTGGAACATTTTAGTAAGTGAGACGTTTCTGGCGGTAAAAAATTACTTTCTACACTTCTGTAATGATATTCGACAAAACTGCCTACCAAGCAGCGGTGTGTGCTCTTACAATCTGAGAATTATTCATTTATTGGTACCACGACATTTCTGCTTTAACGGTGATCTGAACTGCAAAGCTATCAGCAACTGGTCAATATGTTGAAAAGGTGCATATCTATACATACCATGGCAATACGTCAGCTGGCGAATGACTGTCACTGGTTGATGATGCGTGGAACCACGTCAGGCGACTCTACAGATGAACCATGAGTGACATCACATGTGCAGCTGAAAACGGGAAAATATTTAATAAGTCATCAACCCCCCTTTCGCGTTACTACAGCCCATTTCAACTAGTCTTCTCTCTTCAACACCTTCTAGGATAAGAGTTTTATTCCAGTTTTGTAAACTGGCCACAATTAATTTGTTACTCTGTTAAAATGTTTGTACTATAAGCTAGGCGTTTGTATGTCACTGCTGGTACTTGACTGGACCGACGTATGTCGAGTACCAGTGTGCAGGCACACTTAACACCTGTGCACAAACACTGGCTAAGGCACCTACAAGGAACAAACACTCAGTTAAATCACACGGTCGCCACCAGCCCAAATGCTTCTGATGAACGAGAAAAGACTGGACTGGAAGTTTTTAGGCTACTTGTTCAAAAGAAAAAGTAAAAAAAAGTCAACAGTAGTGAATCAGACAAAAAATTAGAGTGCATAAACTTAAAAATTAACCAACAGCTTGTGTTTGGGAAATATATAAAACCAGGCTATTATTTTAAAGAACAATGCCACTGAAAGCATTACCTTGCAAATTAAGCAGTTATTTGCTGAGCTGTAAAGGAGGTAACAGGACATAGGATACGAACTTTTATTAAACTCATTTATTCACAGATAGTCACAAAGAATCATGGTTGGACATCCTATCAATATTCTTAACTGGTGGCCGAACATGAAATAAAATAATCTACTTTGATAAAATGAACTTAAATTGCACAATTTAACTAGGCTTGCATGGGACAAAGAGGCCAGGAGACACACGACTTCATCCACCCAATATGAATACAGAAGAAAAAAGACGAAGTTCAGAGGAACAAACCACCACCATTACTTCCATGCACTAGCCGCAATGAGGTTTATACCAATTGAGACATCTTGTTTTCATAAATACATGACGCGAGAATTCACGCACACACACGCATTGAATCAAATTAGCGATGTGATGGACTAAGTCACTAGTCTATAACAGTTCGAAACAGAAATAAAAGAAAATTACGGAACGTGTGGAATCAATGAGGGAACTCGACTACAAGAACCAATAGATCATGACTCACAACGAATGGATATCGAAACCAGCAAATCCGAAGACCCCTATGTTTCAAGGAACACGTGGTCCCCAGTAAACAAAGGTAGATACCAAAAAGTTACCACAAATCAAGAAAATGCGAAACTCAATTAATTCACCCGGCAATTGTCATTTAAGCTACACTGAACAACATATAGAGATGGAATAATGGAGCTGAACGCACACAAAACAGAGAAGACAGACATTATAACGTGTGAAGGAAAAGTACAATAAATGAAAAAAATTATTTAACACAGACAAGAACTCACATTAACAAACGATAAAATCACAAACTCAAGCATTGCCTATCATCAGCAATTCCTGGCACACCCCGAAAAATCAACCGAAACACTTCAGTTAGGCTGATGAACTTAAGTATCCGCAACGACTTGAAACATATAGACCGCGGTTAAAGCCAAGACCTTTCTCATGGCTGGTAGCATGAGCCTCACTTAAGAGATGCGAACCACACTTACCAACAGCTGCCAGCGGCAAAGTCCCGCTCCACTCAGACCACCCAGAATGTCCACGCGTCAAACGGATGCCCTTTAGCTCACAAACATGTAACTACACTTCTCCGCTATTCACGAGTTGACGACAGTAACATACGCTCCCTGTTTGTTTCGAAGTTCTGGCTTCTCTCACTGGAACTGCACATGAAAACAAAACAACCTCTGTAGCGCAAGCTTCAAACTACACTCCTGGAAATTGAAATAAGAACACCGTGAATTCATTGTCCCAGGAACGGGAAACTTTATTGACACATTCCTGGGGTCAGATACATCACATAATCACACTGACGGAACCACAGGCACATAGACACAGGCAACAGAGCATGCACAATGTCGGCACTAGTACAGTGTATATCCACCTTTCGCAGCAATTCAGGCTGCTATTCTCCCATGGAGACGATCGTAGAGATGCTGGATGTAGTCCTGTGGAACGGCTTGCCATGCCATTTCCACCTGGAGCCTCAGTTGGACCAGCGTTCGTGCTGGACGTGCAGACCGCGTGAGACGACGCTTCATCCAGTCCCAAACATGCTCAATGGGGGACAGATCCGGAGATCTTGCTGGCCAGGGTAGTTGACTTACACCTTCTAGAGGACGTTGGGTGGCACGGGATACATGCCTGTTGGAACAGCAAGTTCCCTTGCCGATCTAGGAATGGTAGAACGATGGGTTCGATGACGGTTTGGATGTACCGTGCACTATTCAGTGTCCCCTCGACGATCACCAGAGGTGTACGGCCAGTGTAGGAGATCGCTCCCCACACCATGATGCCGGGTGTTGGCCCTGTGTGCCTCGGTCTATGCAGTCCTGATTGTGGCGCTCACCTGCACGGCGCCAAACACGCATACGACCATCATTGGCACCAAGGCAGAAGCGACTCACATCGCTGAAGACGACACGTCTCCATTCGTCCCTCCATTCACGCCTGTCGCGACACCACTGGAGGCGGTCTGCACGATGTTGGGGTGTGAGCGGAAGACGGCCTAACGGTGTGCGGGACCGTAGCCCAGCTTCATGGAGACGGTTGCGAATGGTCCTCGCCGATACCCCAGGAGCAACAGTGTCCCTAATTTGCTGGGAAGTGGCGGTGCGGTCCCCTATGGCACTGTGTAGGATCCTACGGTCTTGGCATGCATCCGTGCGTCGCTGCGGTCCGGTCCCAGGTCGACGGGCACCTGCACCTTCCGCCGACCACTGGCGACAACATCGATGTACTGTGGAGGAGACCTCACGCCCCACGTGTTGAGCAATTCGGCGGTACGTCCACCCGGCCTCCCGCATGCCCACTATACGTCCTCGCTCAAAGTCCGTCAACTGCACATACGGTTCACGTCCACGCTGTCGCGGCATGCTACCAGTGTTAAAGACTGCGATGGAGCTCCGTAGGCCACGGCAAACTGGCTGACACTGACGGCGGCGGTGCACAAATGCTGCGCAGCTAGCGCCATTCGACGGCCAACACCGCGGTTCCTGGTGTGTCCGCTGTGCCGTGCGTGTGATCATTGCTTGTACAGCCCTCTCGCAGTGTCCGGAGCAAGTATGGTGGGTCTGACACACCGGTGTCAATGTGTTCTTGTTTCCATTGCCAGGAGTGTATATGGAAGTGAAATTTCAGCATTGTAGCCGCAATACCACGGGTAAAAAGATTATTGTGCGTTACTCACCGATTCTCCGCCGTACATTATAAACAGTAATGGTGCTATCAGAGTTCCTTGGGGTAACCCGGAAATTATCTATACATCTGTTCAGTGAATATGGTTTCCAGTACTGGTTGAGGTAACACAACACGAAAGTAGCATATAGGCAAGGAAAGACGATACCAAGCTGTTGTCATGCTCCACACTGTGTAGTTCTTTTGATACACATTCAGGCTAAAGGTAATTGTTCGTGCGACGAGGAATGTGGCACATACGAAGGTCGTTCAATAAGTAATGCCCCACTTTTTTTCCTCACAACATATTTATTGTTAAGAGTCAGAGTTTGGTGACAATATACATCAACATGTCTTCTCCATGTCCTATTTTTCCACGCAGTCCATCACGTTCTGCGGCCATACGCCAACGTTGTGGAAGAGCATGTATTCACTGCTGTTAAAAGCTCTTGTGCCGTAGGCGTAGCCACGTTTTCACTGAATGACTGACGCTCTTGTCATCTTCAAAGTGTGTTTCCCGTAGAGAATCTTTAAGCGGCCCAAAGAGATGGATCTCGGAGGGTGCCAGGTCTGGACTGTAAGGTGGATGAGACTATGATATCGACCTCAATTTGGTGATGTGTTCCCGGGTTCTCAGACTTGCGTGTGGGTGTGCAGCGTAGTGTTGGAGCAAGATTTCTGCTGGATTCTTGTTCGATCAAACGAGCCGGAAACGGTTCTTGAGTTTATTGAGAGTCTTCACGTATGCCTATGAGTTGATGGTTAATCCTCTTGTCATCACTTCCACGAGAATGACGCCATCACAATCCCAGAAGACTGTCAGCACGACCTTTCCGGCGCCGGGAGTTGTCTTGAATTTCTTCTTTTGTGGTGAATGAGGATCATCCCACTCCATGGACTACCTTTTTGTTCCTAACGCAAGGTAGTGCACCCATTTTTCGTCCACCTTCACGATGCGTGACAGGAAGATCTCTCTGTGTCGGTCTCAAAACGCTCAAAAAATTCAGATGAAATGGCCTTTCTTTGAATCTTGTGGTCCACTGTAAGCATTCGTGGAACCTATTGTGAGACCCTCTTTGAATATCCGAGAGTTTCGATCACTGTAGACGCACTTGCAATGCTGACCGACAACTGTAGAACCAACTGTTTAGTTGTGATGCTCCGGTCGGCACGAATAATGGCATCCGCACGATTCAGCATGTCTCAGCAGCGGCTGAGGCAGGATGTCCTGAGCGTGGCTGATCGTGGAGCTATGTTTCTGCATTTCTTGAGGCTGTAACTTTCCATAACCATTGCACAACTGTATTCCTCTAGATTGCAGCATCGCCATACACTGCACACAAACGTTTATGGATATTCACCACGGTTTACTTTCCTGCACACAAGAATTCAATAACAGCACGCAGCTTGTAACGTGAGTCGTATGTAGACGCCATTTTGACGCTGTACTACGGCCGTGCCATCTGCCAGAACCGTTCTAAACTTCAGCAGCGCACAGAACAAACATCAAATGTGAAGAACTTTTGTCTGCGTATATGAATGGCTGTTTAAAAAATGTGGGACATTAGTTATTGGACGATCCTCGTATTTATCACTCTCCTTGTATGCATAGTGTCATCGGATTCGACAGGTATCGAGGAATCAGCATTGGCAGATTACGGTTTTATGCTTGCTTTATGAAAGGAAGTATGGCATTCACCTATTCTTGGCTAGAACTGTGACATAAATCAAAAAACGGAGACTGTAAAACATGTGGTAACGGAACGTCTTAGGAGATATGTTCCCACGTAGATCAGCGCCCTCTGTGTCCACTCTGCAACAGCCAGCGCTGTGTAATGCGTGTTGTGGGTCATCTCGTGCGTCACTGTTTCCAACAATGTGTGGCGTCGAGCGAACGAATCGCCACGAACAGGAGAAATTCCGCTGCTGCCACACGTGTGTCTTACGCCTGCGCTGGTACTCGGGGGCTGACGTGGATGATGAGGTAATGGGCAGGTGAAGCGGACCAGCCGGACGAGCGGGTAACGTCGCAGCCCTTCAAGGTGGGTAATGAAAGACGTGGCGTAAACAAAGCGCTCGGCGGCCGGGGCTGCGGGAGAGACCGAGCTTGTTATCCAGAAACAAGAGAAGCGGGAAGGAGGCTGGTCAGGCCTGGAGGGAAAAGCGAGCGGCGCCGGCGGAAGTGGGGCCGGGCGGTCTTTGTTTGTAGACGGCGGGCGGCGGCGGTGGGCGGTGGAGGTTGGGTCGGCCGCGCGGGCCCCGCGGCGGTTCGCTATGCAGAACCAATTTGCCGCCGTAATGGATTCTGCCTGAAATATAGGCAGCCCGCCGCGTCCCGCCTCGCTCGTATTAACGTCGGCAGTATGCGTCACGCTCGGAAGCGGTCGTCGGTCGGAAAACTGAAACTCAGGAAACACCACCGGCCTCAAATCGCTCTGCCGCAACAGTTTTCTGCGGGGCGAAGCGTTGATACCGCGCCATCTCTTAGTCCAACGGACATAGGGAAAGACGCATTTCACGTGCGTTTGTTTCAAGCAAACGAGGCATTTTTGGAGGCATTCCTATTCACAAAGAGGATAAAGGGAGGGATACGCAGATTTAAATGTCAACATTGTTGAAGCCTGTTGCTGAAGGGTCCTAGAACATACTTTTATCAATCAGTCTGCTGTTACTGAGATAACTCTAACTTCTATAAGAACCGAGATGGATTTAGGAAAGAACTCACCCGTGAAACGCAACTTTCTTAACTCACACACGCGGTGCAAACAGTAACGACAAGATTCGACTATATAGATTGTCTTTCCAGGTTTGTTATTGGGTAAAATATTTCATTGGCACAATTCAGTACCTTATACTGGACACAGAATGACTAACACAAACTAAAATAGCATCAGGTATTTTCTATATGGATTATTATTCTCAATATATACAGGGTGTCCCAAAAAACCGCTGACAGACTTTAAGGACATGTTCCTTATACCAAAAAGAGAAAAAAACGTATCTTAAACAATGGCTGTAAAGCAAGTGCCTTAAGAGGTTCAAATAGCTCTGAGCACTATGGGACTCAACATCAGTTTGCCTGAGAAGGTTCAAATGGCTCTGAGCACAGATGTTGAGGTCATCAGTCTCCTAGAACTTTGAACTACTTAAAACTAACTAACCTAAGGACATCATACACACCCATGCCCGAGGCAGGATTCGAACCTGCGACCGTAGCGGTCGCGCGGTTCCAGACTGCTGAAGCGCCTAGAACCGCTGGGTCCCACTGGCCGGCTCTTAAGAGGTATGAGTACTTGTTGATGTTCGTCACTGTGAAGCGCATGTCTGCTACTGCAAGCGCTTTGTTTCTCGTGTTGTGGGACGAAGTAGTACGGCCCAAAACAAGAAAAAAATGGCTGGTAAACATGGGCTCTGAAATGTATACCAAAAAGCTATGAACGCTTGTTCGGCAGAAGAGATGTGTTTCACACTGCCGAAGATGAACGAGTGCTCATAGCTCTCAAAGTATGCATTTTAGACCACATTTCTATTGGCCATTATTTTTCTTCTTCTGATCAGGACCTTCTTTTCCAAAAATATGGAAAAACAAGGCCCTTGCAGTGTAAGAGACCTGTTTCATACTATCGAAGTTCAACAGGTGTTCATACCTCTTCAGGCAAGTTAGCATTTTAGGTAACATGTTTACCAGACATGTTTTACTTATTTCCGTATAAAAAGACGTATCCCTTAAGTTTGTCGGTGTTTTTTCGGACACTCTGTCATAAACGGCGTACCACGCAAAGACAGCAGCATTACCCATTGTTTGTTTGACGACGCTGCCAACATTGGACCATCTTAAGGCAGTGCAGCCTGTCACGGGCAAAATTTCCACTGGGCGTTCTGAACGGCAGGAGCAGTCACAATGATTGTTGTTCTTATTGTCAACGCGGCAGCATTCGGTTTCTGAAGAAGATCGTGAGTGTGAGAACTATCAACGAAGCTTGATAGCCATCTGAATATCTGAGATTTTGGAAAACCCACTTTTGTTGTTGATTTAACTACGTAAAGCCTCTTTTCTTACCTTTCTGCATGTGCAGAATTCTGCTACACTTACGTAACAATCTATTCTCTTTAAGTCATGAGCTGATATTACCCACTATTACAAATAAAATGATATTTTGGATTTAACAAATGAGCATATTTGGAATTAACACTAGAATCACTTATATTTGGTCATGCCTACAACTGAAGCTGCGTCACTTGTTATTTTGCTAATAGCCTTGGCATGGTGGCCACATCGATTCCTGCCAGGTCACTGAAGTTAAGAGCTGTTAGATTTGGCTAGCACTTGCATTGATCACATGGGTCACTGTTCAGGTCTGCCGAGCGCTGTTAGCAAGTGTGCCACACTCAGCCCTTGTGAAACCAACTGAGGAGCTACTTGATTGGAACGTGGCTGCTGCAGTTACGAAAACTAACAACAGCCAAAAAAATAGTACGCTGACCAGATGCAAGTCTCTCCACATCCTCAACCAGAGACGCCTATTGGATGAGGGTGACGCGGCCGTCGGTAAATACCGTTTCACCTTCTGAGGCATATTTGTTTGGAGGTGTGTGTGTGTGTGTGTGTGTGAGAGAGAGAGAGAGAGAGAGAGAGAGAGAGAGACAGAGAGAGAGAGAGAGAGAGAGAGAGAGAGAGAAAGAGAGAAAGAAATGGTGACATGGGGTTTGTTGTGACTACAAATGAATCTACTCTTTGACGTGCTGGACATTTTATTCCAAAATCAACAAAAATGAAGTAGTTTTTCTCAAATTATCAATTATTATTAAGAAAACTTACACTCATTTACTGAGTATAATCACATAATAAGCACAAATGACAGTATTTTGACGTGAATTTATTAGAGGCAGGTTCTTATATATATGACACTGACCAAATGATTTGTAAAGCCTTATACAATGCAACAAATTCATTTTTTTTTGTCTCTCATAAAAATCTCCAGGGGTGACACAGGTACTAGTTTTCCTGGTTGCTGTATACCTCCCAACAAGCTCCTTCTCTAACTGCAGTATGGAGTCCCTGCATTTCAACTTCTTCCCATTTATAGCACTGGACAAAAGTAGGGTATTTACCCCAGGAAAATCCAGAAATATAAAACTTGTGACCACACCAACGTCTAAATGGTGCTCTGACTGAGTATTTGCAAGCCATTTGGAATCGACCACCCCCACTCTATACTCAGAGCAGTTACAAAATGTAGCTGTATTTGGCTTCTTATTAAAACCAGCCTCAATTTTCATTTAAGGATCCACAGTCCTGAGAAACAGGATATTCTTCCTACTCTTTCCATGATAAACAGTCAGTGTCATACAATTCTTCTCGAAAAGCACAGTGCTCTCTAACACTTCTTTTTCCTTGTTGACAGAGACTGGTATGTCCCTACAACAATATTTGTTGAAATTGCTTTCAAAATTTCAGTGACACCAAAGGTGGTAGAGTAATTGTCATACATGATATTTCTTCCAAATGTATAAACTTAATTTTTGCAATTGAAAGTGCGTCTCTGAAGTGTGCAAATTACAAAATAAATACATAAACCTACATACCTTCTTCATCAGTATTCCATAAATCATTGTGTAGTGTATAATCAAATTCTAGTAAAAATCTGAAACTACAGGTTATGACAAATTTTCCTGATACGAAAATTCCAGCAGCTTACCTTGAGATTCATGAGCCAAAATCTCTTTTATAGCGTTTACAATATCCTCTTCTGTGCGTAAATGTTTGGCCATAATAAATTCGCATGTATTAAGCAATATTTATTTGGTTAGAATGCACTTCAAAGATCGTATTTCAAGGAACAAAGCACTGGCTCTGCCATAGGTGTGTTGACATTCAGATATGTTTCAACTTAATCTCCCACCCCACACCTATAACGTCATCAGGTAGTGACACAAAAGTGAGTTTTGAGATTGTTGAGCAAAAACAATTTAAAAATAAACAAGAAGCGATACTAGATATGAGCATACCATAATGCTTGCAGCAATGGGGTCAGAACTGACACATTTGCAGTTTTGAGTAAATCTAGATTTTTCTCTTCTATAGTTTCCACATAAATAGAAAAATAAGTGCCATTTTAATTAACTTATCTGTTCTATGGTACAGCTTAAAGACAGCTGCAGTATTAATGATCATTTATGATTAGAAAAAAATAAAAAAGAGTTAGAATCAAGAATCGAGAATTTTCAATGAAATATTGGAAACGAAATAAATTAAAAAACAAAAAATTAGTTAAAAACTTCAACAGGAATACAAGTTATGTTATCAGTATGTGTGCAGGATTAAAATCGTTAGTAGATGGAAAAGTAGAGAGTGTAGTTAAGCATCAGAATAAATTTAGAGACATTTTTAAAGCATCTAAAGGTTATAATGATTTTTAAAGGTAGAAGATGGGTAATGTAAAAGATCCTGTAAATGGTTATGATAGATTTACTAAACAATATTTAGAAAATGAGTTGGCTAATCGTGTTACAAAATCTAAATATGGAAGTCTTCTAACACAGCTCAGTAACTATGTCAACAAAAAAGAATATAAAGAAGCTATTACAAAAGATGAATACCAAAATATACCAACACAATTGAATAAAATAAATAAAACCTACGATATTTCTACAGAAGATTATCATAAAAAGATACCAACATAAATACAACTCTTAATTATACTTTAGATAGATGTGGTGTACTGTAAAGAAAGGTAGATAATTAAAAAAGTACTTGAATTTACAATTGACTTAGGAAATGAGAAACACAAACGTTGATTTTAGTATTTTTACACTGAAAACAATTTAATTTTGGAATAGATGTAGACATATAATTAACATTTAATGATTTTTGTATTAAAGTTAGTATTGATAACCAGTATGAGATAAATAATAGTAATCAGTCAACAGTATATAAATAAACTTTTCTGGCTCAAAATGAGTCTAATGGCTCTGAGCACTATGGGAGTTAACTTCTCAGGTCATCAGTCAAAAACTTTTCTAATCGTAAGATTGAAAAAAGATGCAGTTTAAGCACTGCCTACAGATGTAAAAATAATATTATTTGGTGAACTTTTTAAAATTTAAGATATACGAATTGTTAGCCATATCTGGTGCTTGAAGTGTAAAAAGTCACTGAAAAACACAGAACAACAGCAAAAAATGGAAGACAAGTGATTGAAGGAATTTGTGCAATATGTAATACCAAAAAAAGTAAATTAGGTAAAAAATTTTTTGGAGGTAATGGGACACAATCCAAAGTCTGCTCCAGCAGTGCTGTCTGAATGTCTATGAAGAAATTATTAATGAATTACATAAATTGACAAGAAAAAATTTAAAAGAAGAAATGTAATCTCTCTAGCTATGAACTCTTTATGGCAAGCTAATCCAGTAAACTGATAGATATTTCAAACTAAATAAAAGATATGATTCTTTATTTGCTTTAGTCGATGTTTCTTTTCTAAATATGCCTGGTATACTAAAAGGTAGTTGATGCTTTTGAAAAAAATGTTTAGAGTCACACCTCCAAGAGGTTCACAAACAGATAATAGTAATGAATTCTATATCAATGATTTTCAAGAGCTCATGAAAAATGTAGTATTAATCATTACTCACATATTACAGAATTAAAGGCATCTGTTATCGAAAAATTTAATAAAATACTCAAAGAAAAGATATGGAAAAAATTCACTCTTAAAGGTAATTATAAAAGGGCTGGACACAGTCAGAATCTGCTTCAGCTTATGCTGAACTAGCTGAAAAACTGTTTGATGAGCAGAATAATTCAAAAATTCAATAATAAAAATGAAACCAATAGCCTTTGTACCTAAAGATAAACCTAAATACAAAGTTTTTGATAAAGCCAAAATCAGGAAACTTAAAAAAGGAATTTTTGAAAAGGTTATACAGCTAAATAGTGAATGGCCATTTTTGAAATTGTAGATATTATCCGTTCTAATCCAGTCGTATATAAATTAAAAGCACTGGAGAGAAGAAAACAAAAGGGGATTTTTACGAGTATCAACGACAGAAAACAAAATATCCAGATGTACATCTAGTTGAGAAACTTGTAAGAAACAAAGGCGATCAAGTTTATATTGAATGGTAGGGATTTCATGAGTCACATAATAGCTGGGTGAAGAACGACCATGTTACTTTATAAATTATTTCTTGCATCTTTGAAGAAGTTGTTGTTTGGCATATCCACTACCTGATGAAAAGAAATGTCTATAAAAATTAATATTTTGATTAAAGTCTTCGTTCATTTTATTGTGTGAGTGATCAAGTTTGGATTATCTTCGCAGTTGCATCTCTGTTTTTAAGAACATTAATCATGTTTCTAGCATTTGTCTTTTACATCTAATCACATAGTAATCAAGCCCAAATTCACTATCAAATAACTGTAGAATAATAAGCATATTTCGCAAATCAGCATTTTCAGTTGATACAACACCATGTGGTTGCTTTTCAGTAATTTGTTCTACAAGTTATTATTCTCCTCTTTTCAAGTTTGAATTTCTTCTGTTCTTTTCTTCATCACACACATAGCCACTTCTTTATTAGTTTGTAAATCTTACATTTGTTCTTGAGAATTTTCAGTTGCTGCTTGTAGTTTATATTAACCATGTTTTCTCATAACTGGTAAATTTTCTTCATAAACCCAGCCTTAAAACTGTTAGGCTATCTCATTCATGTCTTTGCAATTGATGAATGTAAACCTAGTTCATTAATAACTATAATATATGGCTGCATGTTTGCAGGGGGTGACAAACGGCTTTAAAGTTTTTTTAAATCTTTTTCTCTCGTATGATATAAAATTGTTTCTCTTGTATTCCGTAACTTTAAACCAAGGATTATTCTCTTTATCAGTTATGACAAACACTTCTTTATTATTATAAACAATCCTGTTGTAAGTCTGAAATATATTCATTAATGATGTTTCATCAAATAATTAAAAAAAACAAAAGTTTATCTTAATTTCTGATAGGATGTTTTTCTTCTATTATTCTGACAGCATTATAAATTATTCGATTTTAATTTTCTATATCTTCATTTTCAATTTTGTTTATATTTTCCATGTGTGTTATCTGATCTCTATAAATCTCCTTTATTTTGTATTCTCTGTGTTCATGAATTGATGGTAAAATGTCTTCATACAACCAAGCCTGGGAATTTTTTACAAAAGTCATTTTTGATCTCATAACTAAAGACTATAGACTAGGCTCACACTGATATTTTTTTGTATTTAGTCAAATAGTACCATTTTAATGCTAGTGTAATTTATATATTTTTTAAAACATTTTTCTTTAGCATGGTCTTTCATTACATTCCTAGGACATTCACATCCTAAAAGATCAGCAACTGGATTAGTATACAACAATAGATTATTGTTTTCATCAATAACCATGCTATTATAATATATCCTTGTTGCTGATGAGGTCACAGATTGACTCCATTTAAGACAAATTATTTTTATTTTCCCAGTAAACGTTTTTCTCTACAGATGGAAGAAGTCCAATCTAAACTGTGTAAATATTGCGAAACTGAGAAATCAAATGATAATCTTAATTCACAGAAATGTAGAAAAGATGGCTGTGTGACAATGTGCAGCAATGCAAAAATGAATATCATGCAAGAATGTACATACAACAGTAAAATAATTTCTTGTGAGTGTCGAAAAAATTCTCTTACATTATTATTATAAAAATCACTTAAAACTAATTCTGAGTGAAGAACATTTGAAGATAGTTTTGTCAATGAAAAATGATGAAGAATAGACAAACAGATGGCATAAAATTGTTGATTGTCAAGTGATTAAAGAAATAGAATTTTTTACTCAAGTCCATAGTACAAAGACAAGCATAAAAGTAGATGCAGTTTTTGAAAAAACTCAACCACCAAGACAAGAAAAAATAGTGAGAGTAGATCGAATGTATCTATTCAACACTAAACTATTTGAGCTAGAAAAAGAGAACATATGTCGGAAAACTATTTATTTGAGATTAATGAGATAAAGTCTAAAATTAATGAAAAAATTGAAGCTTTGTCTGTTGACTATAAAATTATCTTTCACAATGCTAATATTAGTAAATTTGATGCCATTAGTGAGAAAAAGATTATATAATGAATTCACTTAATTCTTTGGTAGAAATACTAAATACTAATTTTAGGAAAGAAAATAAACTGAATATAGCAACAGCAAATCCAGAAATGTTTTATCTGATTTGCACATGATGTTAAGCATCAACGAATACTAAAGAATCTCTTCAAGTTTACTCTAGACAACATTAAAAAATGGAGCTACTACTGGATAGTCAAACAAATATTGTATGTGCTGAAACTTTCTCATCAGGTATCTATTGCATTCCTGACAATGTAATAAAAATATATACTTATAAAAATCGAAACTATTTTCATTTAATTAACAGTAAGTAGGCATTATTAGGACCATCATACATCTCTAACAAGTGTAACAAAATGTAAAACAACAAGAGCAAATGTAAATGCAAGGTAAAAACAAAGATACATATATTGAATAATAGTAAGTAAGACAATACTGTGGAAAATATGCTTATTGTGCAAAATATGATAGATACTGCTGTAATGAATCTCAAAGAATCACCAGCAAGTTTGTGATATAGCTTATAAATATGAATAATGTAAAATGATTTGTTTGACATTTAAAGTGCATAACTGTGACTCTGAAAGATGTAGAAACTGTGACCTAGAAGTAGAAATTAAAAGTCATAAATGTTATGTGGTATAAAACATAGTGGTGTATGTAAAATAAATTTAGTAAGAAATATATAGTCAAAGATTGTAAAAAGTACCAAAAATTGTTGATGTGTTTGTGGAGAATATGAAATTATTATATTTTTGAATGTTGGAAATGTAATAATATAGTTACAGGGAAACAGTTTATGTGCTGCAAAAATGCATCCCCAAAACCAAATACCTTGTACCCACACTGAAAAATACATGTGGTTAGAGTATGAAGGCCAACAAGAAACAGGAATACATATTTTAAACCTGATAATAGTTTACACTTATAATAGAGATATATTTTATAAATTTAAAACAAATTTTGAACTCTGTAGGTGGAGGATAAGTAATAAACACAATTATTATACATTTATAGCTCATTATGGTGAAGATTATGATTCACCACTCGTTCTAAAGAGCTGTGTTGAAAATAAAATAAACCCATAAACCATATATGCAGGAATTAAATTAATGTTTTGGAGATAAAGCAATTAGGCCTAAAGATTATAGACAACAGCAATTTTATATAACAGAAACTTAGTAAATTTCCAAAATTACTTGATTTGAAAGATTTAAAGAAAGGTTACTTCCCTCTTTTATTCGCTACACACAAAAATAGAAAATACACATGACTTATTCCTGGTATCAAATATTATTGTACTGATACTATATAGCTTGAAGATAGGGAAATATTGCTCAAATGGCATAGTGAAACGGTTAAAAAAAATTATATGTTCAATATGAAGTAAAAAATCAATTAATACTGTATATCTCATAAAGATATATTAAGAAGATGTTGTTTAGAACCAAGTAAACAATTACAATAAATAGCTGATAAAGATCCTTCTATTATTGAACTGTCACTAGAATTTTTATGGATGTATACAGACCTAAATATTTACATAATAGAAGATTGCTTCATTGCATAAAGAACAGAAGGGAAATTACAGTAAATAATCTGTAGCTTGGTTAAATAGTTTAAACGATAATAATATTCAACATGCTCTTAATGGTGGTGAAGCAAATACAGCTGGAGCTAAGCTAGATGTCATTGATTATGACAGTCTATATGCTCTTAATGGTGGTGAAGGAAATAAAGCAGGAGCTAAGTTAGATGGCTTTGATTAGGAAACAATACTGTTTATCAATATCACATATGTTTTTTTCATGGTTGTAAAAATGTTTTTAAATTGAAACGATTAACCAAAAAAATCGAGAGTCAATGGATGATTTATATCGAAAGATGTTAACAAGGAGAGAAATTCTAAATTTGGCATTTAATTTAGCATATAGATAATAAAAGGTCTTTTTACTAAAAATTTTTTACGAATATAATAAAATGCGATATAACATGATATAATTAATTTGTAAAAATTGTTGTACATTAAAAACATGCCACATGCACTCAATGTATGCACTTAGTACTATGGTGTCCCAATGGCTGCCTGCTCAGTGTAGCACCTTAGTATGCTGAAAGTCAAAGTTGTGGCCTTTCCTGGTGCTATTCTCTGCTATCGCTGATATCTCTGTATATCCTAGTCACACATACCTGATGTGCTCCTCACAGCATTTTGGAATACAGTGCTGCATTTGTTCAATATATTTGAGGTTTCATTCACAGATGGTGCTGTAAATACCAGATATATTCTGTTTAATTGGTGGTCTTTTGCAGAGCCAAGGCACTCTTTAGTCTTTGGCAGTGGTCAGAAGATAATTCTAATGAAGGAGCTCTCAGGTAACCTCACAATTTTAGCCGAGAGCGATCCCAAATATGGAAAGACAGTGATGAGCTTCTATCCTTGTTCTTCTCCTCAGTTCGCTGCGTATTTTCTGTTCTTGAGTGCCCTACTATGTGTCTCACTACAACCGCTGTTGTGCCACACTTTCGTCAGGCACTGTAATTAGTCTGGGAGGCTTTTTTTTATCTGAGATGACATGCGCCCTACATACTGGGGTGTTCGTATTGTCTGCCATTGCACTCTATGGTAGCAGCTCGTTGCATACAGGTACAGGTCTACTGAGACTTCTTCCTATATACGAAATGGCCTAATGTACCATCTGCTTTCTTCTTTTTTTGGAATGTGCAAGACATGAGAAAACTATTCTCCTTTACTTATGCAGTGAAAGTAATGTTTTGATGGACGCTGTTAAGGTGATCCAGAAACTCATGCAATGCCTGTTTTCCATGGTCCGTTACCACAAAAGTACCGTAGACGTAGCGGAAGCAGTGCTTTGGTTTCTAGTGAGCAGTTCTAGAGCCATCTCCACAAAGTATTCCATTAAGGGTTCTGCGATCACTGCCGCTGGTGCGGATCCCATGGCTGTTCCATCTATCTGTTCATAAAACTCTCCATTGCTCTTGAAGCAGGTGATTATCAGTGCATATTCAAAACGTTTCACTATCTGCACCTTGAAGTGTTCACATAGCAGCGCTAGGAAGTCTTGCAGAGGTATTTTCATGAATAGCGATGTAATGTCGAAACTCATGAGCAGGTAATCTCTTTGTAGTTACATGTCCTTAAGTGCTCGCATGAAACTGGCCAAATGCTTGATATGATGACAACACTATTCAACAAGAGGTTTTAGACGTGTCACGAGATAACTGACTCGTCCATAATTGTATGAATTAATAGTTACTGTCCGCAGAGCCACGCCTTCCTTGTGGATTTTGGGCAGTCCATATAGGCATGGAGTTGCTGGCACCCAGGGATACAGCCACTTGTTCACTGCCTCCAGTAGATCTGAGCTCTTCATCAGAGCCAGCCTTTTCTGGTCATCGTTGAGGATGAACTCTTCTTCAGCTTCCTACAGGTGTGGTCCTGTAGCAGTGAGCCATGTTTATGATATGAGCATCAGAACCATTACTTTACCCTTGTCTGCTGGAAGAACCGTAGTGCCAGCATCTTTCAGCGTCATCCCTCAGTGATTGGCTAGTCTACATCCATAGGGGCATTGAAATGAATTAAAGATGCTTTGACAAAATTCCTCCTCCTAACTTCTCTACGTTTTGGACAACCATTCTTCGCTCTTCTGAAGCTATTGATGGGCTGTGTCGTAAGTCAGGAGCAATGCAGTGAACAGAAACCAGTTAGTTACGTATCCTGTCAGCTCAAAAATCCAAAACTGAGAAAGAGTTGTTGGTCCTGGTATATAAAGTGAAGTATTTTAAGTGCTACTTTTACAGTAGACGGTTTGTAGTATGCACTGACCATGCAGACTTACTATGGCTTTTAAACGTAAAAGATCCAAGTATTTAGCTGCTGCAATGGGCTTCAAAGCTGGGCTTTAAAGCTGGAAACATGATAATGATTATGAGCATACCATAAGGTATGCTAGACGCATCGGAACACAGACACACTAAACAAAAAAGTTTGGTTTGATGAGCTTCTTATTGCTGAGTTGCAGGAAGCACAGCAATAAGACAAGTAATGAGAGAAGTCTGCTACTCTTTCAGACACTGTGTTCTAAAATAGTAACCTGTAACAGAAAACTCGACAGGAAGTTAGATTGGAAATAGAAGAGCAGTCCATTGTAATAACATTCGCACTTGACATGGTGGGAAGCAAGCCACCAGTGCGTTGTTAGTGGTGAGGTAATGGTGAAAAGACAACCAGATCCTGAAACCTATATATGTCCTTGCATTCGGTCTGCACAGAGACTGCAGCAGATAAATCTTAAATTCCGCTGAAAACTCTACCTGAGACCTTCAGACCATCTGATATCAAAGCCTTGGGCATTTTAGAATATAGCCTAAGAACGCGTAAATATTATCAATTATTGATAATTTTGGCAGTATCTAGTACTGGTATCAATCACTGACAAGTCTGCTGAGATGGTAGCAAAAGCATTTGTCACACATATAGTTTTGGTTTTTGACAACGCTGATGTAATTCTTACAGACCAGAAAACAAATTTTATTTCTTGTTTATTTGTGGAGGTTTGGAAATTTTTCAGAATCAAGAAATGCATTAATTACTCAGTTTCTCACGGCATATTTGTTCATCGAAGAGTCCATGGGTGACTGTCGGTTCATAGGGTCCAATGGGCACAATATTTCGGCAATCAGAAATGTTGCCATGGTCAGGTGTGCTGACGAACTGAGTTACTGAGGGCGGGAGGCCACCATATATCCCCTCCCCCCCACAGGCCGTTCCCTCCGCGGTCCGCGCCAGCTGGCCAAATTCGGTTTTCGTGGAGACGCAGGGGTCGGCGTCTGTGGCAGCGTGGGTGTAGTTCCTACATCCACCCAGCTCACCAGATCATTTTCGTTGCTGAGTATCTTCATAATTGTACTCACTGCTACTTTCCATGCTTTGCTAAGATTATAACCATTTTTAATGACAGTGGACCAACCACAGAACCCAGGGCATGCCACTGGCTTATACCTCTGCCCTCAGCGAACAGGGACCCCTTCAAGAGTGAGACTGCAGTCTTGTTATTTTATACTTTTAGTATTTAACCCTATACAAGTGTCATAGCTTTTCAGTAAAACTGTGGTGAATGTTTGTCATAATTCTCATAAGGAAAATGGTTGTCACTGTATGAGATCGACATTAATGATGATTAACATTTTGGTCAGGGGTACAAACAGTTAAAAGGAGTATTTTTTAATTACACTGTGAATAAAACTTGCATGAGAGTAGATCTAATTTTTGAAGATCACTATATAAACAGGGATGTATCATGGAAATACTGTGATTATGCCTACTACACCATCAGCTATGCAGAAATACTAGGAATTCTCGTGTTAGAAATTTTGCTTGTGTAAAACGGATTTTAGATTTTTGTACATGCTTCTTAAGATTTGCACATTTTGTGAAGTACTCGTAGAAATAACTTTTCTTTGCATAATTCACTTGACAAATATGATTCATATTGTCACTGTAGACTGTAATTTCAATAATTACACAATTCAATAACATCAATGACCTGTGGTCATTATAATTAAGTACATTAGTCCCATTAACTAATTAGTTCATATTTTAAAGAGGATTGGTAAATCTATTGGTATTTTACTTCCCTTTGTTGAACTTTAAGTACTGGAAAAGTACATGTCATTTACAAAATTTTATATTCTATATTACTGTAGCTCCAGGTTATACATGGTTTCATGAAACACATAGGAACTAATCTTCCTATACAATTTTCCATTGCTGTTAAAGAATTTCACATGTTTAGAAGATTTTAGGTGTAGACAAACAAAGGATCTTACATTGCACAAGATATGCAAGAAATAGAAAAGTGGGTAACGTGTAAATGAAGGCATTACCGTAGTTAAACTATGTGTGTGGTCTCTGCCCGACATAACTGAGAAGAGGCGGCTCAATGAGCTCTTCAGCGCGAATGCACACAAGGCTAAAACTAATGGAAACCGGCAAAATGTCACGAGTAATGATGACAATGGGCAAGGGGCACTACATCGGTAGTGTGTGCATAAGTTGAGACTTTGGACCTAACAAGAGGCATGCTAGGATAATCCAAGCAGTTGCGATAACGACTGCATCAGGATGGCGCAGGATCAGCGCATGCGCCTAGTGAGTAGGAGGCCTGGATTCGAATCCCAACCTGGGACGAGATTTTCAGCTTCCTCCATTGATTTAATCAATGCCCACAGGCAGCTAATATGATTAATTCTTTCATGTCTTGATTCATAGTGGCTGGAGTATGTCATATAGTCCGAAAAGATAGACATCACATATTTAATGTGGAAGGCTTGTAGATACTTTCTTTTTGGTAACTGTCGGAAATAAGTACTCTATGGGTAGTTAAGAATGTAGAGCCTAATTTACAGCAAGACTGCTGAAACATAAAAACATATCTTGATCTTCTTTACATTTATCTACAGTTAAACTAATCTGGTACTGATTATGTGGAGATAAGAATCTCCCCCTGACATCTGTGCCTCTAAAATGAACTTTTGGTGGAGTATGACTTGCTCTAATGTGCTTTAAAAAAGAGTATATTTGTATATTCCCTGATCAATTTGCTGATAACTTGCAGTGTATAAGTCCTGTAGTTAAGTTTTGTCTAGTTAGTCCAGTATACTTTGCCTGTTGAGCCAACCACACATCAAGAATGGTGAATTGTTGCGAATCAGTCAGTATAGTTCGTTCTTGGATATCTCAAGTACTTTGTTGTTTCCTATAAATCTGAGCGTTTGCAAACTCTTCAACTACTGAGATGTGTGTTGTCATGGACAATTACTAGTTTTCATGGTTACGCTATTTGTGTATAAATGCTTTTTATCATTATAGATGAAATGTTTCTCCCAGTAGCTACAGAATGTGATTGTAATGTGACTCAATACTGACGACCTAGTCTTTTAACTTCTCATTCTATGCTAAGGCTTGTTTAGCTTATCAACCAAGGTCGCAGAATTGAGTAACGTCTGTCCTTGGCTTCAGGCTCACGTTAATCATACTAGGGTTACCACGTATGGCTTTCGAGCTAACTGACTGCTATGGGATGTCCTGCAGTCATTTGGGGCCCAAAATCTTGACTACTCCATATCCCACAGCCAACTTACACTGCCCTAAAGCAGCCATAGTGGACGGTGGCACCAAAAAAGCCTCTATGCAGATCAGCACTAATGTACAAGTTCTTACCAACCGTAAACCCCCTTTTGAGGGTTGCGAAAATGTAATTTTAAGTCCCCCTTCTGGGCAACCCATCTTTTATGGAAGGAGGAATTATGTGCAAGCCACCATCAGCCTAGGGCCACTGGGTATACTTTACTAATAATTGAAATATTTTTTCTTCATACTTAACAGCCAGTGCTCTGGTACTAACCTCTGTGGCCTATGTGTCAGTCTCAATTCTCGTTTCAGGATAAAAATAGTTCGTTCTAGGAAAGGGTGCTGACAGACATCATTTATGCATGGCACATCTATATGAACAACTGGGGACATGGGAGGCACTCATGTGCTTTTAGCCAGGACTCACCTGGAGCATTGGTGGAGACTTGTTCACATTCTATGGCCCCAGCTCCTGGCTTAGTATGACATTCTCGTACTTCTCTCTCTGCCTCTCTCAACTCATTCCAGGGCTCTGTTCTGTAATTCATCGCCTCTCATGGCCCGTATAATTGGCTAGTGATTTGTTCATCAACCACAGATCACATCCATCTGTACTCCTATTTTCAGAATATAAGCCCCTTTTTCCTCTTAAACTTCCTGTTTAATTTGCATATGTGTCAGACGACAACATACTTGTAAATCCTGACCAGTGGCCACTCTGGCACCTGTGCAGTGTCTTGCCTTATTATTGTGGTTCTGTGGTTAACCGTTCAGTGCGCTATTAGTTGTGGAAACGTGGCTTGGCGTGTTGCAGCACATGTCCATTGATTAGGCACTTGATGCATGGAGCCACAGCTCAAGTGAAACTGAACCTCTGCATGCGTCAGTAACTGTCCACGTTAAAATTTCCGAATCTGTAATAATAAACCGGCAAAACTGGTAACATATATATAAGGATATTGTAACAAAGGTGTCAGTGTGCTTTTGTACCCCAGTCATTAGATATAATAACTGCGCCTCTAATTCCATAAAGCTCAAACATATCCCATGCTTTAATTTCTTACACTATGTACTCTGACGGAAAAAATTGGAACACCAAATATTATTAATGCAGAACAATAAATTTTCGGAAATATATTTCTCTAGGTAATATATTTAAGTGACTAACATTGCAACATCATAGGTTAATGTAAGCGGGAGATAAACCATTGAAAATGTGAAATGTTGGTAGACTAGAAACCAGTGTAACAGGCAGAACGATGAACGGAAGCATGCGAAAGTGTATGCATTATATTGTGCAGGTGGCTGATGTTAGTCTATGGGACTGAGTTCCATACCTATATTACTTAATCGGTCAATACAGGAACAGTTAATATTGTTTGTGGATAATGCTGGAGTTGTCGTCGGACAATGTTCCATATGTACTCGACTGGAGACAGATCTGGTGATCGAGCAGGCCAAAGCAATAAGTCGACACTCTGATGAGCATGGTGGATTACCAATGGCGATATACGGATAAGACTTATCCTGTTGGAGAACACCCCATCAAATAATATTCATGAATGGCAGCACAACAGGTCGAATTACCTGGTACCGAGGCAGAACAAGCTCTCATCAGAAAACACAACAGACTACCACTCTGCCCTACAATCAGCTTTCGTTTGACACCACTGAAGTCACAGATGGCGGTCCTTTCGGTTCAGTGGAAGGCTCGCTACAGGGCGTCTGGCTCGGAGCTGTACTGCTGCTCAAATCGCTGCTGCAGATGCAGTACGATCCGTTAGAGACATACGCCGAAGAAGATGATCTCGGCAGTGCCACGTAGCTGTTCGGCGCCCAGTCTTTTCGCCACCGTATATTCTCATGACCAGCGCTGCCTGCAATCATGTACAGTGGCTACATTACTGCAAAGTCTTTCTGCAGTATCGCAGAAGGAACATCCAGCTTCTCATAGCCTTATCACACGCCCTCGTTTCGACTCAATGGAGTACTCTTTCTCGCCTTAAGTGTATTCTCGAGTAATATCAACTCACACACTCCAATCTCAAATGTAGCTAACGCTGATGACCGTTACAGCGTGTATTTACAGCAACCTGATTTGCATCCTCATAGTGGCAGTAGCAGCAGCACTGTTATACAACTGGAGTGAACCATGAGTAGACATCATATTTCAGATGTCCAAACACTCTTACCAACCTTAGTTTATGTCGCACAACTCTTTTTTTCCGTCAGTGATAAACCTACTCAAATGAATATGTTCTAGCTACTTAATTTTTTTTGAATAAAAAATTATACCTATTACGTGAACGTCGTTATTTAACTCTGTTAATGCCTCATACACTAATCATTACGAACTACTGGCCACTTAAAAGTTGTGTTTCCGAAGTCTGAGAGACGTGCATGCGCAGAGTGCGAGTAACTCGTAATGAAACAGAATGCTCGGTGCCTGGACCGTGTTTGTTGCCTGGGAGGGCCCTGAATAAGTGATGGTGGCAGAAATTCCGTGGAAACTCACGGCTGCCAACTCCCAGACAGCCGGCAGCAGCTGCGCAGCAGTTGGTGGCAGGTGGCTACTGCTCTCTCTCTGTCCTTCACACTGCCTTGTTTCCAAACTCTGAAACATTGAGAAATATCTGGGTTCGGATAGTTACACAGCATTCAGAAATGCTGGAAATATCTGGGTTCGGATAGTTACACAGCATTCAGTATCCTAAAAGATAATAAGAGGCATGTTCAGAAAGGAACTGTGCTGTGACCATAACAGACTGCGTTTCTTTGTTTTTTAAGGGTTGGCAATACTGAATGGTAGAAGGAGATGCTCTGACCAGAACGAGCATCTCAGGAACACGATAGTGCGTAAACTCATGTTGTAGCGTCGAATTCCGTGGAAGACGCTGTGATCCGCTTCGTACTCTCGAAAGAATTAACAAGTACTAAAATTTTCTCGCGAATCAAAACGGTATAAGGCGAAGTTATTATGAACGGAAGGCGTGTGTTTAAGTTGTCTAGAAAGATTAGTGGAGACAGAAAAAGTGTTGATTACTAAAAGTACAGTGGAGGACTTCCCATTTTGACTTATGAGTTGGTGCAAAGAATCGATTGACAGTGGATGAAATTTCTGCGATGTTTCCACAACTCTCCAGAACCCTCTCATAGAAGAGACAGAATTTTTTGGAAGATGGGTTCCAAAACAGCCAACAGAGGAGCACAATAAGAAACAAAATTTTGGTCACTACGGACCGCTAGTTTCTTAAGCGACTTGAACTGGAAGATGAGGACCTTATGAACTCTGCTTTGACTGGGATGACAGGGAGTGAAACGTGGGTGGCTCACTACAAGCCTGAGACAAAAGCAGAGTCGCCACAGTGGCGTCACACCAATTCCTTATCTGCCAAAAAATTCAAAACCACAGATTCGGGCAAAAAAAAAAGACATGGCCTGAGTGTTTTGAGACCGAAAAGGCAGCATTTTCGTTGAATTTATGACTCAGGAGGAGAACATCAATGCACAACGATGTTTTGAGTCCGTAAAAAACCTTAAAAGGAGCACTCGTAACAAAAGGAGGGTAACACCGACGAGAGGGGTGTGCTTATGACACGACAACGTCTGTCCTCACACAGTTTATTGTCTTCTTGAAGGGAAACGTAAGTGCAAAGAGGTTCAGAGGAGGCGGATGGAGCTGGAGGGAGAGTTCTTCGAGGAGGGTGTAAAGAAGCTTCTGTCACGGTTCACTACATGCACTGAACGGGATGGCGATTATGCGTAAAAATAATGAACAAGTTTATCAATAATATCTACTTTTTCAAATAGACATTTTCTTTAGAAAACTGAGACCCTAGAAGAATTACTTTCTGAATATGCCTCGTAAGTAAGATATTCTAAGCAATACAAACCTTCTTTTACTAACATAATATTCCTTATGCACAATGCAATAAGCTCAGCAATGTTCAAAATTATTCATTTCTGAGAAAAATAATTTTTTTCTAATCCTTTACAGTATCTATCTACGAGACTGTAACCTCTTCATTCCGAGAGAGATATACTTGTTGAAATGAAATCAATATGGATTCATTGACTGTTCCATCAGTTACAGCATATTACACTCCTGGAAATTGAAATAAGAACACCATGAATTCATTGTCGCAGGAAGGGGAAACTTTATTGACACATTCCTGGGGTCAGATACATCACATGATCACACTGACAGAACCACAGGCACATAGACACAGGCAACAGAGCATGCACAATGTCGGCACTAGTACAGTGTATATCCACCTTTCGCAGCAATGCAGGCTGCTATTCTCCCATGGAGACGATCGTAGAGATGCTGGATGTAGTCCTGTGGAACGGCTTGCCATGCCATTTCCACCTGGCGCCTCAGTTGGACCAGCGTTCGTGCTGGACGTGCAGACCGCGTGAGACGACGCTTCATCCAGTCCCAAACATGCTCAATGGGGGACAGATCCTGTGATCTTGCTGGCCAGGGTAGTTGACTTACACCTTCTAGAGCACGTTGGGTGGCACGGGATACATGCGGACGTGCATTGTCCTGTTGGAACAGCAAGTTCCCTTGCCGGTCTAGGAATGGTAGAACGATGGGTTCGATGACGGTTTGGATGTACCGTGCACTATTCAGTGTCCCCTCGACGATCACCAGAGGTGTACGGCCAGTGTAGGAGATCGCTCCCCACACCATGATGCCGGGTGTTGGCCCTGTGTGCCTCGGTCGTATGCAGTCCTGATTGTGGCGCTCACCTGCACGACGCCAAACACGCATACGACCATCATTGGCACCAAGGCAGAAGCGACTCTCATCGCTGAAGACGACACGTCTCCATTCGTCCCTCCATTCACGCCTGTCGCGACACCACTGGAGGCGGGCTGCACGATGTTGGGGCGTGAGCGGAAGAAGGCCTAACGGTGTGCGGGACCGTAGCCCAGCTTCATGGAGACGGTTGCGAATGGTCCTCGCCGATACCCCAGGAGCAACAGTGTCCCTAATTTGCTGGGAAGTGGCGGTGGGGTCCCCTATGGCATTGCGTAGGATCCTACGGTCACGTGCACCTTCCGCCGACCACTGGCGACAACATCGATGTACTGTGGAGACCTCACGCCCCACGTGTTGAGCAATTCGGCGGTACGTCTACCCGGCCTCCCACATGCCAACTATACGCCCTCGCTCAAAGTCCGTCAACTACACATACGGTTCACGTCCACCTTGTCGCGGCATGCTACCAGT
Source organism: Schistocerca gregaria (assembly GCF_023897955.1). Classification (NCBI taxonomy): domain Eukaryota; kingdom Metazoa; phylum Arthropoda; class Insecta; order Orthoptera; family Acrididae; genus Schistocerca; species Schistocerca gregaria. The sequence continues at coordinate 865,648,231 of NC_064922.1, forward strand.
GTTAAAGACTGCGATGGAGCTCCGGATGCCACGGCAAACTGGCTGACACTGACGGCGGCGGTGCACAAACGCTGCGCAGCTAGCGCCATTCGACGGCCAACACCGCGGTTCCTGGTGTGATCATTGCTTGTACAGCCCTCTCGCAGTGTCCGGAGCAAGTATGGTGGGTCTGACACACCGGTGTCAATGTGTTCTTTTTTCCATTTCCAGGAGTGTATTTTATACATTATATTATATTATATTATATTCTAAATGATTTTATTAATAGGTAAAATATAACTAATTAATTTGAGTAATTCATAAGAAAGTTTGGCATTAAAAACGTGCCCAATGCACTCAATGTGACTACTTACTACTATATATAAAAATCCAAGCCAATTTTGAGCTTACAAAAATTAGAGATTCTAATTAAAATTCATATACAATAAAATAAATTTTTAGCTGAAAGTAATATACATTTTGAGTGAACTAGAATTCATTTTAGAAAGTCATTTTGGAGTATCAAATTCTGTAGCAGGTGGCCATCCACCGACATATTACTGTGTAAAAATCGTAAAATTTAAAACAAAAATTCTGTATCAAAATATATAACAGCTTTTCCTAGCATATCATGTGATATGAGTCTTGCATTTGATATAGTGAATATTGCTATAAAAATATTTGTAGCTGTGTTACTTTCCATATAATAATGCCTGAAAGTTTACTTCATCTGAACTATATTGTCATTAAAAAAATTATATCCATATGATCTAATCGATCACCCAATAGTATCTCACAAAATTCTTGTAAATATATCACATACTCAGTTTTACACATATTTTGATATTATCTAGAATTTCTCCATAGTGAATTTAGACATATCTTAGAGACAGCACTTTTTATGGTTTCTCTTTTATCTTATCAGAATCTATGTCAATAAATATTTTTAGTTTTATATGTTTTGTATACATGTTAGTTTTGAAGTCAAGGGGTGCTAGGTTCTAATTTTATTTTAATAATGTGTTTCATATAATTAATAAACTAAACACTGCTTTTAGTTCTAAAATTCCAGATATATATGTAGATATGTAGAATTTTATATCATTTTTATATAGCTTGATTTACTTAATCAGTTGTCCAAGCTCTAATAAAACTTTGTATGTAATGATTGTGATTACATGTATTTATTATTTTTTGCACATTTTATGCATAAAAAAGACAACAGTTTTTTCATTTTTATCAATCGTCCTTCGTGCAGGTACAAGGTGACAGAATCCTAAAGTTGCCACTGATTTACATTTTATAAACCCAGACTATTTTTCTGAATAACATCTTGGCGTACATTTCTTTTTTCTTGGAAGGCCTACACAATAATGTTGGACAAAACAAATTTATCGATGCATTTCATTTTTGTGTTAACATTATCTGGTTTAGCTCTCAATAAAAATAACATATCTTGGATTCAATGGTCTGATAACTTCAAGTATCTATTTTGATTCCGTGAGTTTCTTGTACACTGTTGACTTCATCCAATTAAATTTCCAAGACTCTACTAAAATACATCCTGAGTTTCTTATTTCTGTACTTCTTGTCAATGTCTTTTGATACAAATCATCCACTGACCCTCGATTGTCGTTGTTAATTGTTTCAGTTTTAAATAATTTTGTACAAACATGCCAAAAACAGCCATGGTAGTGATAAACAGTATCGGTTTCCTTAACAAAGCTTTCTACTTTAGCTCCAGCTACATGGATCTATATTAGCTATTTCTAGGAATTGTTTTCCTAGTTCTAAACAACATTTTCTTGATATATCTCCATCAGCTTTACTATATTCCATAATTTCTTTCTTCATCTTCCATATTTCATTTTCTTTAATCATTTTATTATGCTAATTGAAAAATATATCCCTATCTTTTGGTTTCAAGGTATCAATACAATAATATTTGCTATCTGAAATCGGTCCTATGTAATTTTCATTTTCATGCATATTCAATAAATGTGAGAAGTAACCTTTTTTTAAATTTTTCAGATCAAATGTTTCTGAAAATTTACTATTCCTTGTATAAATTACTGCTACCTATACTTTTGAATGCTATTTGTTTTATCTCCAGTAATATTAATTTAGTTCCTGTGTAGATGGTTTAGGGCTTTATTGTATTTTCAACACAGTGCTTCAGAATGAACTGTGAATCATTATCTTTAGAATAATAATCTGTAAATGTATAATCATTATGTTTATTAGATATCATCCACCTACAGAATTCATCATTTGTTTTAAATTTATAAACAGATTCTCCATTAAAATTGTGATCTATTATGAGACTTGCAATTGTATTCCGTTTTCTTGTTGAGCTTCAGAATCAGACCACATGTATTTTTCGGTATGGGCACCAGGAATTCGTTTTTGGTATCTTTTTTTATAACACTTAAACTGTCTTCCTTCAAATACTTTATTTCACTTACAACATTCAAAACTACAATAATTATTATATTCTCCATTAACACAACAACGAGTTTTTTATTGTTAAGTGTTCTGTTACATTTATCACAGAAATACGGTGATCCTAAGAATGCCGGCATACTGTTAATTACATCAAAATGGTTGTGATTGTTATACAGATATATTTTTATTGCTCTCTCAGGACTGTGATAGACAATTAATTAAAATTTTCAGCACATACAACACTTATCTGAATAACCAACAATTTGGGAGGACGACAGTTCAATCCCACATCTGGCCATCCTGATTTAGGTTTTCTGTGATTTCCCTAAATCGCTCCAGGCAACTGCCAGGATGATTCCCTTGAAAGGGCACGGCTGACTTCCTTCCCAGTTCTTCCCTAATCCAATGAGACTGATGACCTAGCTGTTTGGTCTCTTCCCCCAAACGCCCCCCGACCCAATAACCAAAAGTTTCTCAATATATTTATTATTGTCTAGAGTAAGTCCTTCTTCATTGTATTCACCTAAATGTTTACATATTATCTGGGTTAACTCTTTTTGTATGTTGTATTTGTTTCCTCTAATTTTCTTAATTTCACCAGTAGTTAGTTCCCTGCCTAAGGCAAAGTCTGTGTGTCATGTTGATGCAACTACTATTGTTCTAGGTACAACACATGTTCTCACTATTATTGGTTTTAGTAATGCATCTTTTAGCCTTTTTATTATCTGCTAAATTTAGTATTTTATTAACTTGGCTTCTCTTAGAATTGCTAACATTTGGATATTAAATACAGAGTTTGCTATATGAATGGACTCATCAAATGTTAATATAACTTTGTGATATTATTGCATAAAACTTGAACAGATTGTTCAGTATTATTTGATGCTTTATAACATGTGTAACTGGAAAAAAAATCTTTTGATTTGCTGCTGTTCTGTTCAGCTTACCTCATTTTCTAAAATTATTTCCATCTTAGTTACTTCTACCATAGAATTAAGTGCTTCGAATGTATTATCTCTCAAACAGTATCGAGTTTACAAGTATTAACATTACTGGAGACAAGGTTTCAGTCAACATGCCAAGCTTTAAATTTTTCATTAAATTTAGATTTTTTCTTTAATCTCAAATAAATCATTTTTCGACAGTTATTCTCGTTTTCTTGCTCAAATAGCATACTACTGTATAGATAAATTTGATCTAGTCTCACTAGTTCTTCTTGTGTTAGACATCGAGCTTTTTCAAAAACACCATTGTCAAATTTGTAAAAATAAATTGTATTAGGTGCATGTTTTGGCCTTCCTTACTCTTTTGAAGTAATTCTCAAGGAAATGGAAAATTTTGTAAAATAATGTAATTAATTACTTCTGATTTCTTTAATTTACTACAGTATCTAATAACAAGATTTTTAGCCCTAGTTTTGATTTCAAATAATTAATAAATTTTATTTCATAATTTAGAAGATTTTGAGCTACATATCTTATTTTTGATATTTTCTTGAGCACATATCTTACATGTAGTGGTATGTTTGTCTTACATGGTAGATTGGGTAAAAACCATCAAAATCTTTAATTTCTTCTCAGTCAAAATATTTTTTACTTTCAGTCTATTGTTCATCATTTTTTATCAATATCTTCAAATGTTGTTCACTTGGAATTCACTGTAAATTAGTTTTGTAATTATATATATATATATATATATATATATATATATATATATATATATATATAATTTTGTTCATCAGTCTTCTGACTGGTTTGATGTGGCCCACACAAATTCCTCTCCTTTATCAACCATCATCTCAGAGTAACAACTGCAAACCCACATCCTCAAGTATTTGCTGGATGCACTCCAATCTGTGTATTCATTTACATTTTTTGCCTTCAATACTTCCCTCTACTACCATGGAAGTCATTTCCTCATGTCGCAACAAATGTCTTATCATCCAGCCCCTTCTCCTTATCAGTGTTTTCCACATTTTCCTTTCCTCTCCAGTTTTACACTGAACCTCCTCATTCCTTAACTTATCGGCCCACCTAATTTTCAACATTCATCTGTAGCATCACATCTCAAATGTTTTGATTCTCTTCTGTTCCGGTTTTCCCACAGTCCACGTTTCACTACCGTACAATTCTGTACTCTAGACACGCATTTTCAGAAATTTCTTCCTCAAATTAAGACCTATGTGTGATACTAGCAGTCGTCTCTTGGCCAGGAATGTCATTTTTGCCGTTGCTAGTTTGTTTTTGATGTGATACTTGCTCCGTTCGTCATCGCTTATTTTACTGCCTAGGTAGCAGAATTTCTGAACTTCATCTACTTTGTGACCATGATGTTAAGTTTCTGGGTGTTCTCATTTCTCCTACTACTCATTTCTTTCGGCTTTCTTCGATTTACTCTCAATCCATATTCTGTACTCACTGGATTGTTCATTTCATTCAGCAGATCATATAAATTCTTCTTCACTTCCACTCAGGGTAGCAATGTAAACAGTAAATCGTATCATTGATATCCTTGCAGCTTGAAGTTTAATTCCACTCCCGAATCTTTCTTTTATTACGATCATTGCTTCTTTGGTGTATAGATTGAACAGTAGGGTTGAAAAACTACACCCCTGTCTTACACCATTTTTTATCTGAGCGCTTCGTTCTTGGTGTATAACTCTTATTATTCCCTCTTGCGTCTTGTAAATATTATGTATTGCCTGTCTCTTCCTACAGCTTACCCATATTTCTCTCAGAATTTCGAACATCTAGCAACATTTTACATTATCGAACGCTTTTGCCCGGTCGACAAATCGTACGGACGTGTCCTGATTTTTCTTTAGTCTTGCTTCCATCATCAACTGAAACGTCAGAATTGCTTCTCACGTGCCTTTACCTTTCCTAAAGACAAACTGATTGTCAACTAGCACATCCTCAATTTTATTTTCCATTTTTATGTATATTATTCTTGTCGGCAACTTGGATGCATGAGCTGTTAAGCTAATTGTGCGATAATTCTCGCACTTGTCTAAAGAATCCTGCGTTCTCGGAATGGTATACAACAACTGAAGCAAATCACGTTAATAGTTTTTATTACAAAAAAAGATAGATAATAGCTTAACTTTGAATTTACAACAGTGTCGCAAGCCATGAGCGACAAGCAAATAAGTAATGGTCTTCGCCTTAGACAATGTCCATGTAAGCAGTGGAATGGATCACTAATATCTGTGCTGGTCTGTGACTACGGGTCTGGTACTGTCCGACCGTGGCTGGCAGGAGCGGCGCTTATATTCTCTTCGGCTAGAGGGCGCTCCTGTCGTGGTGCGGTCTTTGCCAGTGAGCTATTGGCTAACATCGTCTCACAGCCTTCTTTCCTCTAGCGTTCATCTTCGTGTGGTCGCTTATCGTTACGCCCGAAAATTCCTCCCTCCCCAAAGCGACGGACTGTCGTCGTGTAGGGAGGGTGACACCGCGGGGAGGCAGGAGGGTGGCCGTATCGCCGGACCGGAAGCTGTGGCTGCAGGGGACGTCAAGCTTCCGGCCGCACCCCGCCATCCGGGCTGCGCTCTGGAGGAAACGTCCACCAGGAAACGACCAGAAGGGTACGCGTCCGGCTCCTGCTGCCATGAAGCAGATGAAGAAGGCGGCGACTGCTACGGAACGGGCGGGTCCAGGTCCATCGGTAGGACGAGAGGAGGCGGAGGAGGCGAAGGCTCCGTCTCCATGTCGTGATGACACACTCTGGGGCTGCTATGGCCGCGCTGTCCTCTGTAGCCGTGAATCTGGGGAAGAGAGACTGAATGATCATCGTGCACACGGCAGACGCGAGGTTGATTTTGATGGCGGTGCTGCAAGCCATCTGCACCTGAAATAAGATAAATGGAAGCGCCAAGTCGACGGACGATCTCGCCTCGCGCCTACCGCCTGCTGCCGCTAAGAAACCTGTGAAAGACAAACTCATGCGGCGCGAAGCCATACTTGCTGCCTTCTTTCGGCACCGGATGCTGAGAAAGGTGCAGCAGTGTCCGATGGCGGCGGCCGTGAAGCAATTCCGCCGGCAATGATCAATCTCGCGAGAGCGAACGATATGAGATTAGAAACACTTGCAATGCCTGATCCCTGGTGTATGCGGAGCGAAGTTTGGCCATCTGCTACTTGAATGTCCTGACAAAACATTCCGCTTCGCAGTTTGACTGTGGGTGGAACGGTGCAGTAGTTAGATGCTGTATGCCATTGCATTCACAGAATGTTTCAAATTCATTTGATGTGGAATAAGTGAGGGCCGTTACCTGACACTGTTACTTCAGGTAAACCTTCTATCCAAAAAATCGATCACAACACCTGAATTGTGCTACGTGACGTTGTCGAGTTCATTTGTGCAGCAAAATGAAACCTGCTGTACGAGTCAACCGCACCCAACCATCGAGTGTTCCAAAAAGGTCCCGCAAAGTCTACGTGCACACGTTGCCATGGCCATTGCGACGTAGGCCAAGCATAGAATTTTTGTGGCGGAGCGGACAAATTTTACGCATATGCGTGACACTGTGACGTGATCTGTTCTATTTGGGCGTCCATACCCTGTCAAGTACAGTGCCGACGCATTAACTGTTTCGTACGAAAGATCTCGCAGTGTCCTTGGTGGAATAGCTGCAACACTTCTTTTTGCTAACCTTTAGGGATCAACACACGTGACTGTCCACTGTCATTTTGAACAATAATCACACCTTTCTGCGCGGCGTGGCTATGCTGTTGTGCAAGGTATCGGCGCACTACAGAGTTCTTTATGCTGTGCAGGGAACGAGGTCAAGATGTGCGAATGTACATTAGAAATATGTTCAAATCTGAATCAGCTTCCCTGGCCTGTACAATTTTCCTATAGTTCAACGGAAATGACTGAAGCAGTTCAGAATCCAGAGCATCAATGAGACAATAAGATGTAGTAGGAGCGTCAAAGTCAGGGCCAATCGGAAGACGTGAAAGTGCGACAGCATTACTATGTTGAGCCATCGAACGATACAAATCTCGTTCTGATATTGAGACAGCAAAGCTCATCTTTGCAATTTTTGGGCAGTTAGTACAGAAATCGGTTTCGTCGGATGAAACAAGGACTGCAAACGCTCATGATCCGTTTCTAAGTGGAATTTTCTGTCATACAAATAGTGGTGGAATTTAGTGACACCATACACAAGAGCCAATGCTTCTTTGCAATTTGTGAATAGTTACACTGAGCTTTGAACAACACTTTTGATGAGAAAGCAATAGGCCTGTCTTTGTCACCGATTCTGTGCGAAAGCATTGTAGCGATTCCGTAAGAGGAAGCGTCAATTTGGAATACAACTGGCTTGTCAGGATCAAAGTGAGTTAAGCATTGATCACTGAGCAATGCATCTTTAAGTTTCTGAAAACCTCCTTGTCATTCATCTGTCCAAACAAAGGGGACATTCGTGGTGCGACGCATACGATGCAATGGAGTTGCGATCTGTGCACCATTCGGTATGAACCGAATATAATAGTTCATTTTCCCTAAATCTGACTGCAATTTTGTGATATTGGGAGGAACTGGCAAGTCTCGTATGGCTAACGAATGCGACTGAAGAGGATGTACCCCTTTATTGTTTATGACATGATAAAGATACTGCAACTCACGTTTAAAACAATCACGCGTGTCCAGTCTACACTTTAGTCCTGCGCCCGCATCTCCTGGTCGTGCGGTAGCGTTCTCGCTTCCCACGCCAAGGTTCCCGGATTCGATTCCCGGCGGGGTCAGGGATTTTCTCTGCCTCGTGATGGCTGGGTGTTGTGTGACGTCCTTAGGTTAGTTAGGTTTAAGTAGTTCTAAGTTCTAGGGGACAGATGACCATAGATGTTTAGTCCCATAGTGCTCAGAGCCGCTTAGTCCTGCAACAGACAACACATGAAACAAATCACGTAAATTTGTAATATGTTCTTCAGGTGTACGACCTACCAAGACAATATCGTCCAAATAGTTCGAACAGCTTGGAACTTGCGCCGTCAGCTGTTTCAAATACCGTTGGACAATGGCGGGTGCGGAAGCACTATCAAAAAGGAAACGCAAATATTTAAACAAGGCCATATGAGTATTTACTACTCACACTTCGAGATTCTTCACCGAGCAATATTTGAAGATATGCTTCGGGCAAATCAATTTTTGCAAAGTGGCGTCCAGAGCGCCTAATCCGCCCATGAGATCCTCTGGGCAGAGCATTGGATACGTATCAATGACAGTTTGTGGGTTGACTGTAGACTTAAAGTCAACACAGAGGCGAATGCGACCTGAAGGTTTGTGGAGCAAAGCCAATGGATTTGCCCATTGACTAGCTGATATGGGCGCAATAATTCCGTTATCTTGCAATTCCTTAAGTTCAATCACGACTGTGACCCATAATGTAATGGTAACTGTTCATGCCCTGCAAAATTTCGGCTCAGCATTGTCTTTCAGTATAATATGTGCGACAAAAAAGTTAACTTTGCCTAAACCTTCAGAAAAGAGTTCCGGGAATTCTTTGAACAAGCTAGCTACTCTGTCGTTGGCATTGAATGCAGACACTGACAACACATTGTCCTCAATATTGAAGAGAAACAAATCAAAAGAATCAATACCAAACATGTTCTTACTATCACGTGATTGTAGCACTGTAGAAGTCACTGTTCGCAAATGCGAGCGATACATAGCAGGCAAAGTACATGTTGCGAGAATGGGAATGTCTTGTACATTATAAGCACTCAGTTGCGTGCTAGTTTTAGACAGGCTTTGGGAGCATAACAGTTCATATGTGTGACGATTTAGCAACGTGACAGAGGCAACCACGTCCAAATTAAATTTCACGTTTCCCACAAAGAAGTAAATGAACAAGAAGTTTGTTTGACTGGCTAATCACTGAAGAAACTGCACGCTTGCCTGTTGCAGACTTGGAATATACTGCATTAATGGCATCGACCATGTGACTGGATTTTTATGAGTGGGCCAAACTCTTATGCCTGTTCCGTAGCAAAGACACGGATTGTACACGTCCTTTCTTACCCCAAGCGTAACACTGAGCTTATCGGGAGAGGCAGCCTTGGCGTTTGTGCAGTAAATAACACGGAGGGCAAGACTTAATTCTGTTCGTCTGTGTAGCCGCCTGTGTAGCGAACTGCTTACGTGGCATGGAAGATTGTTTACTCGGCGTGGCGAGCTGCTGCCGCCGCCGAATGGACAAATCGCAACTACGGGATTCAACCTGCAAATAGCTGGCTGCTCAGGTTTATGAGCCGACTAGGCAGCTGACTCGTGCTGATCTAGTATTTGCACTCCCTGCTGAAATGATGGATCGGACTGTTTCAAAATTTGCTCTCTGAGTTTGACATCAGGCACACTGTACATGGTCGCATCAAGCAACATAACATCTGGATATAAAGTTCTGCAACCACATTTGAATTTGCATTTCCTCGTCATACCCTGCAAATCTGTTACCCATTCGCGATAAGTTTGTTCTGACTGTTTCTTGCATTTAAAGAATTGATATCTAGCTGCTACCACATTCACATTTTGGTCATAATAGTTTGTTAGCGCGTCTACCAGTTAGTCATAAGACAGTTCACTCAGAGAGGCAGTAGGAAAGAGTTTTTGAACACTGCACTTCCTATTGTTGATAACAGATATAAAAGTTTCACAGTACCTGGTACGTTGTGAGTTAGGAGATGTGCCTCGAACTGAGACAACCACTCGCGCCCTCCCACTTCTTGGTTACTAAATTGTCGGTAAGGCGGTATAGCAGCTGTAGTAGCTGTGTTGCTTGTTCAGTCGGGTGCGCTGTGTTGGCCAGTAGCTGCTGTACATTGTTGAGCTGTGCAGAGATCTGTTGTGTCTGGAACTGAAACATCTGCATTAGTTGTGTGGCACCTAACGCTTGTGGCTGCGGCGCCTGAATGAGGGACGGAACAGGTGGTTGGCATTTTGGGAGAGACAAATACAAATAACAGGAAAGGGAAGCAAGCAATAGAAGGGCAAAAGCAAATAAAATTTCTGCAATGTCCACCTGAAAACACTGATTAGCAAAAACTATGAGAAACTGTTAAAGCAAATAAGCACCCCTGCAAAGTAAAGGCAAAAATGAATTGAATCGCCAGCAAGTAAAATTCGTTGGTGTCAGGCGCGGGGTTTGCTCGTAAGTCCTCGTCGCCAATGTGGGGTCCTGCCCATTCGTCTCATATAAGGTGCATATAGGATGCTGCATTCTTGGAACACTGTACAACAATTCAAGCAAATCACATTAATAGTTTTTATTACAATAAGGAAGGTACACAATTCTTAACTTCGAATTTACAATAGTGTTGCAAGCGATGGGCGACATGCAAACAAGTAATGTCCTTCGTTATAGGCAATGTCCATGTAAGCAATGGAATGGATCACTAATAACTGCTATCTACCGTAGTGTCGGTCTACAACTGTGCTGTCTGTGAGTCCCGCTCTGGTCCTGTCTGGCTGAGGCTGGCAGGAGCGCGCTTATATTCTCGTCAGCTAGAGGGTGCTCGTGTCGTGGTGTGGTCCTTGTCAGTGGGCTATTGGCTGACGTCGCCTCACAGCCTTCTTTCCTCTTGCGTTCTTCATCTTCGTTCCCTCGCTTATCGTTACGCTGGAACGGTGAGCTCTTTCAGTCTTCGGAATTGTGTGGATGATATTTTTCCGAAAGTCTGATGGTATGTCGCCAGACTCATACATTCTACACACCCTTCAGCATTATTTGATCTTCAGTCCTCCACAGCTCTTTAATTTCTGATTCTAATAATCGATAAACTATCTCTTCTAAATCGACTCCTGTTTCTTGTATCACATCACACAAATCTTCACCCTCATAGAGGCTCTCAATGTACTTTTTCTACCTTTCCGATCTCCTTTCTGCATTTAGCAATGGAATTCCCGTTGCACACTTAATGTTACTACCATTGCTTTTAATATCACTGAAGGCTGTATGTTGAATCTGTAATTCTGACAATATTTTTTTTTTTATTTCTTCGCAATTTTCATGCAACCATTTCGTCTTAGCTTCTCTGCACTTCCTATTTATTTCATTCCTCAGCGACTTGTATTTCTGTGTTCCTGAACTCCAAGAACATTTTTCTATTTTCTCCTTTCCACGATCAACTGAAGTATTTCTTCTGTTACCCATTATTTCTTTGCAATTACCTTCTTTGTACCTATGTTTTTCTTTCTAATTCTGTGAAGGCCCTTTCTAGAGTTCTCCATTCCCCTTAAACTGACCTGACTCCTGACATATTCCTTATCAATGCATCTATAGCCTTAAAGAACTTTAAGCGCATATCGTCCTTCCTTGGTATTTCAGTATTCCACTTTTTTGGGTATTAATTCTTCCAGACTAATCTCTTAAACTTCAGACTACGCTTCATCACTACTACATTATGATCTGAGTCTATATCTGGTCCTGGCTATGCCTTAAAATCCAGTATTTGATTTCAGAATCTCTGTCTGACTACGAGGTATCTAAATGAAATCTTCCCATATCACCTGGCCTTTTCCAAGTATACCTCTTCCTATTGTGATTCTTGAACATAGTATTCACAATTAGTAGCTGAAATTTATTACACAACTGAATTAGTCTTTCTCCTCTCTCATTACTTGTCCCAAGCCCATATTTGCCTCTAATCTTTTATCCTACTCCTTCCCCTACAACTGCATTCCAGTTCCCCATGACTATTACATTTTCATTTCCCTTTAGGTACTGTGTTACCCTTTCAATACCCTCATATACTTCGTATTTTTTCATCTTCACTTATTCCATTATTGGTGGTGTCTAACCAAGGTAAACACACACAAATAAGAACTTATAACTTCTCTGTTATATAGTTTTATAAGACATGAATCGGCGTGTTACTTAGGCAACGATACATTTACAACTCTATAAAGCAAGACAATGTTCATTTGTCTCTTGTGACTTCACAGAACATATATTTTCTGAAGCCCACCTTATCGATGTCAAAGCACTAACACACACCAAAACACCATATTGTAGAGCAACCTCCTCCCACATAACATCCTTCTCAGTAAGATGGTCACAATTCATTGTACCACTTCCACTAGTCATGCAGGAAATCGAATTACGTGGCCCTTCTTGTTATTCGTGGTTTTTTATCTTCTGGTTGTTTGTCCTGAGGTGGTGGTGAAACCGGAGTATTTTCCAGCAATTTAACGTATTTATTTAGCAAATATGCAAGTTTCAATCGGTCCATGTAAAAGTTTTTTACTTGGTCTTTCATTTTGGGTCAAAAAAATTTTGGTTTTCTTTCCACAACTTCGTATGGGTCTTCATATAAACCATTTACACCTGAACTGCCGTTGTCGGTAATATATAGAAATACTTTTTTCCACACAGACAAGGAATTCGTTTATTATTGCATGTTCTTTTATGATGTTCATTTATACAGTGTTTGAACATTGTCCTACAACCATCTTTTGTATATTTCTGTGAAGTGAAATTGTCAGTTGACTTCTCAGTTTTACATATTTATAGAGTTTAGATTGGATGGCTTCCATTTATATATACATTTATGTGGAGAAAAAATTTTCATTATTAAAAGTAAAATTTTCTTGAGTTTTGCAAGGTACCTTTTAATACGTTTATTACCTTGGGAACTAATGCTGATGGTTTATTGCAGTCAGTAGCAAATAAAGATAAATCAGCTGTACCACCTCTAACAATTTTTTTTGTGAATTCATTATATTCATAGGATGTATTATCCTTATTAATATAAGGATAATAGGATGTATTATCCTTAGGATGTATTATAGGATGTATTATCCTTAAGGTTGTAACGTTCCCTCTTTCTGTTTATTTAGGTTTGATTTGTTTGGTTGTTATTCTTTATTTCTATTATTCGGAATTTTTTTTTTATTAAATTGAGCCTGAAACTTACGTAATAAATACTTCGCGTGAAGTACGATTTGCAGCATAAACAAAAATTAATTTCGGAAATGTAATCCACTGAATATTAAAAATAAAGCTTTTGAACAACGCGCGTGACTGACTAGATACATTCAGAGGGTACGTACATTCGCGTGCGAGTGGTTGCGGTCTGATGAGAAATTTTCATTGTGAAATAATTTCGTCGTAACACACTCGGAGATTGCGAACGTACATTCAGAGTAGAGGCACGTACGTTCTATCATTCCCCGTGGCCTGGGTAAAAGAATGATAATTATTTAAATCTAAGAGTATTTCTTTTGCATCGGACTAGTATTTTTATAAGAAAAAGAACATTGCAGGTTCTGAATGTCTCGGCAAAACGAATCGGAAGTAATTTTAGCGGCCACGAAAGGAAAGTAGAGAGCACAATCACGTACCTCTATTGTTGAGCAGCGCCGTTTTGAAGATCTTCGGTCCCATCTAAAACTCGCCTTCTCTGCTTAACATAAATATTCCATAGGCATGGGAATAAGGCTTGTTGTGCGATGAAAATAATATAAAACACATCTTGCGTCTTTTAACTCATCCATTTACCACACACACACACACACTAGTAATTAGACAGTACGACATCCCACCAGCCCATCAGACAAAAAGTAGTCGTTCATACAAGAAATAAAAAACGAAGGGCGAAATTGTTCCTATGTCTCTCAAAGATAAAAAGTTTACCAGATATTTCTCTGGTGTGTCACTGGAACAATTTTTCAGCACCTCTGCGATTAAATCACAATATTTTCAGTTCCTTTACATCGCCCCCTTGGGCGAATTGTCTGAAGAAATGTCAATTTTGCGGGCAATGAGCCCAAACACTTTGCACACTGGTAGCCCTTGACTGTTATTCACACGTAATGGGATTGCACTGTCAGTGTCTCTCTCCCGATCACTTCATTCTACAAACATGGTTTTGATGCCAGTTTTGACACATGACAATGAGGACAAAACATTTATATAAGGATACACAGAACACTAGTAAAGCACACATAAACTTACATACTATACACACAAAATTATTACATCGTCCTTGACACAAAATCATCACATTTGGATAATTGTTACATCCTCCTATTACCTTCTTTCTTCTCTCTTTTTTTTGTATTGTATACACAAAATTATTTTATTATTTCTTGGTACATCGCATTATACAAAGGTATTACATTGTTTTATACATAGTCTATCGCTATATAAACAGTCTTCTTTTACACTTGCTGCTCATAAAATTCATAATTCCTAAGTCTTTTTTTTTTATTAAAAAAAATTTTCAGGAAAGTCACATATTTATTAGAGTGTTCGGATCTAGATTGTGGGTTAATAGTCGTGTCTGGGGCAGCAAGAGGCGTTAGCTCTTGCTTAGAGTTGGTTCTGCTTTCCACTGCTTCTCTCTTCTACGCCAAGATCTGCTTAGTGACATTCTTTCCGTATTTTACTATTGTTTCGTCATGGGTAATATAAACATGTAACAAACAAAAATTCACATGGATTAATACTTAGTCTAACTTAATACTAATATATATATATATATATATATATATATATATATATATATATATATATATATATATATATATAAACATAGGCGTTGTTCAAAGGTAACGTGGGGCGTGAATCATGAGCTGGGGTAGTCAGACTTTATTTCGGGTTTCAGGAATCTGTGTTTCTACATGTCTTGGCACTTCGTTGGGTGTCCATTTAAACGTAGATTTTGCTTTGCATTTAAATTGTCCTTCTATGTTATGCCGTTAGCCACTAATGTGTCATATGCACATAACTGCACTCGCAACAATCAGTTTGATGGCGCGCTGCGCGCCGTGTGGAACTCGGCAGATGCGTGGGCCCACCGCCGTAAAGCGATGCCGCGCGTCTCGGTCCAAACTTTTCAGTGTCTCGTGCAGTGTTCGCAGAGTTTGCAAAAAAACCAACCGCACTTGTTTCCACTTGCTGTACACCTTGGCTGTGGGAAGGGACCACTCGGTGCCTCCGAAGTCCACTGCACAAAGGTAAGTACTGCACTTCACTATTTGGCTAGCAACGGCACACTGTCCTATGTAGTGCACAAACACTTGTACCGCCGCAGTCTTCGTCGATTCACTATGTCTCTTTTACCTCGAAGGAAAAGGTTCGTGATATGAAACGTATTTTCACTTGTCTATTTGCATATAGCTCACAGGTCACTGACACTGAATAACATTGTCACACTGTCCTGTCCATTCAGAAACAAAACTGTAGCTCATGATATCACTAGCTTGTCTTTTATGATAAATGCCCACGTTGTTCCAGCGATTTTTTACTGAACCTTGTCGGCGTACCTTTTCGCTCATAACATTTTTATTACATAAATTGGTAGGTGATTGTGTTCTCAGAAAGTACGTGCCTCTAATACTATATTTCGCGATCGTGACACTGTCTAACATCTCATAGAGCATAGGAGAACACGTTTGAGAACAACAGCACTTTTTTACTCTATGTCGTGCTACTGATGCACTTATGTATTGAAATAACAATACTAGGACATGAACGCACTATAAGTGCTTTTAGAAGTTGTCTCCAAATGAGGCAAAGTTTGTTCATTCTCTACCCGCGAGTTACTATGTGGGAGGGGGGAATCTTTCATCCTTTCGTCACCCAAGTTTGTAACAACGCATGGTACACACACATCATAAACATAAAGGAATAAAATAATAATAGGAAATGAGTAAACAGACATAAATAAATCACTATACATAAATTGCTAGGTAGTACAAACAACAGATTAATAATGAAGCTTAGCTGCTGTGCGCTACTGCCTCTAAAGTCTGTGCTCGCGTATATGGTGTTTTTTTTTGTGTGTGTTCATATTTGTGTTACTTCTTCTCCTTCCATCAAATATCTTCCGCTCAGATTGGTCAAAATATTATAAACACATAAAAAAATATAATCAATGTACTGCATCCCTCTAAAGTCAGCGTACATCCTTCGTATTTTCATACTAGAAAAATAGATTATTAAAATTCTTTGGCGTTACTGGGTATCACGTAGTGTGTTTCTCAGTGATCTTGGTAATGTTTTATTACGTCAATCGTCAGTCATAGTGACATTAATGTAACTTCATGACTTTTCCCCGCCGATTGAAGTCTCGCAGTATCTCGCCGAGCGCCACCTGTAAATAATTGTGTTTGTTTCGGCGTTACCTCATTTTTTCGGCTAGTTGGCTACCTGTAACTTACCTTATACATACTCCTTTATTTTTTTTATAAGGGACGGTGTTATGTTTGCTTCAGTTAACATTCACAGATTGTATCTCAACATCGTACTTGCATTCAAACATGTATATAAAGTTAAAAAAAAATTATCTGTATGACAGTAAGATCACACAAGTTGTTATTCATGTATCCTATCTTTAGGTGCACTTTTCTTAGATCAAGTTACTGTGCGTATGGTATATATATATATATATATATATATATATATATATATATATATATATATATATATATATATATATATAGTACCCTACACTTTCATTAGCAGTTAGGAATCCTTTTTTATAATTGCAGCATACAAAAAAAATTCAAGGTCGTGTTTTGTGCGATATATTTATAGATAAAAACTCGTGGTGTGGATACGTCAAAGACACAAAATACTTTCTCAGCAACCTATCGTGTACTTGCGTCACAAATTTAACCTTTGTACCTTAGGGAGTCCAATATTTTTCTTTGTAACTTACCCTGTACCTTACTGCCTTGATACACAAGTGGCAAAAAAAAAGAATAAATAACTTACATCTATTTTGCTGTGAGGTCTGTGCCAATTGTTCGCTCCAGATACCACCGTACATAAACTTAAAACTAAAATACCACTGTGACCAAACAAAAAACATTCCGTCAAAACTTACAAGTACACTTCGTGTTAAACATCGCTAGTCACCAACTGACGTGTATGTCCTAGCTTACCTGTGTCTTGCGTCCACGTTCACTGACAAATGTAAACAGAAATAGTGAAATGCTCTGATTCACTTAGCTGCATAAGATGTATTTTCTTTATCCTAATCGTGCTCGTTCCTTTTTTACAGTAACTTATTTTATACTTGTGCATTATTAGATATGACGTATGATACTTAATTATAGTAGAATTTTCTTAAGTCTCTGTGTGCATACAGCCCTTTGATCTTACCACTGTGAGGGTATGCAAGTAAATAACAACCGTCGTGCGGAATATGGGCGATTACGTACGGACCAGTATATTTCATTTGCCACTTAGCGTTTTTCTTAGCTAGCAAGGAAGATTTCACGTGAGTTTTGAGTAACACCTTTTCTCTGATTGTAAATCTGGTAACACCATGTAGCCGTTTATCATAATGCTTCTTTCGGCATTGGGCCTGTTGTGTGATAGAGATTAATACTTGCCTTATTTTTTCATTTAGGTCGACGGGTTGTCTAGGAAAAGACGGGATAGGGTTTACCCATTCATTATTTTCTTTCTTATTGCATATTAGTTCTGACGGCGTAACTGCAGTGTCGTATATTGGGAGATTGTTTACCACCTGTTCAAAAACGTTTAAGTATTCAATCCATTTAGACTGCTTGTTGGCTACGTATGTCCTCATAAACCTATTCAATTCACGGAATATTCTTTCAATAGGGTTTGATTGCGGGCTATACCGGGATATCAGTATTTGTTTAACCTGTTGTTCTTTCAGAAATTTTTTCCAAGCATGGCACGTAAAATTGGTTGCGTTATCTGTTAAGATCGCCTGTGGTTTCCCAACAGACGGGAAGTAGTCGTTTAGCATACGTCTGATAATAGGCTTAGCTGCAGTTGTTTCCGTGGCATATAATTTGACATACTTTGAAAATACATCATATACTCCAATAATATATTTTACACCTCCCCTGGCAGAGGGTAAAGGACCCATAGCATCTATGCATACTAGCTCTAGTGGGTTTTTTGGTAAAATAGGATGCAACTCTGTCTCGCAGTTCAGATTGACAGGCTTAACCTTCTGACAAATAATACAAGTTTTCAAAATTTGTTGTGTGCGTCGAAGCATATTGGGAAAGTAACAGTACATATTTAATTTCTTATAGCACTTGCGGGCACCGTAGTGTCCCCAAGCGTAGTGGGTATGCCAAATTAAACTTTTCTCATATGCTTCGGGCACACAAACGCACCATTTATCGCTGTACATGTTCCTCCTGTAAAATAATACATCCTTGTGTAATTTGTAATGTTGTCTTATGGGTAAAGGGGGGTTATTGTTTAACTGGAATCTAACTTTTCTCCACCGGTCATCTTCTTCCTGTAATTTGGCCATATTATTGCACATATCCAAAAAATATTTCCTGAATTTTGTGTCCTTGATGAGCATAACTTTAAATTCTGTGTTCTCTCCTACCAATTCTTCGAACTCAGGTAGTCCTTGTGGTAATCTTGACAGTGCGTCGGCGATTACGTTATCCTTGCCATTCACATATATAATTTCAAAATCATAAGACTGCAAAAATAACGTCCACCGCGCAAGGCGATTGTGTAGCAACCTACAAGTGAGTAAAAAGCTTAATGCCTGATGGTCGCTGTAGATTCGTATATGTTTGCCAAATAGATAACAGTGGAATTTTTTAATAGCCCACAAAATAGAAAGGGCTTCCAATTCTGTTGTGGAATACCTGCGCTCGCATTCTGACAGAGTACGGCTAGCAAAACTAATTATCGTAACATTGTCGGAGCTAGCGCCTATGTCCAGCTGAAATAGACAGGCTCCTAGTCCCGAAAATGAAGCATCCGCCGCTATGCAGAAATCTTTGCTCATGTCAGGATGTTCTAGTATTTTAGAATTAACCAAAGCATGTTTTATATTTTCAAACTCGGTCTGCCATTGAGGCGTCCAGATCCACTGTTTGTCCTTCTTTAAGAGGCCCAATAATGCAGGGCTATTGAGCAATTGGTTCGGCACGAACCTGCGAAAGAAAGAACACAATCCCACAAATGCCTTTAGCTGTCGTTTTGTGCACGGCGCGGGAAAGTTTTTTATGGCTAACTGTTTTTCTGGGTCGGGTCTTATCCCTGCCGGCGAAATTATGTGACCGAGAAATTTTATGTCTTTTCTCACAAATTTTGATTTGCTAAGGTTTGCTGTGACACCTGCCGCTGAAAACCTCTGTAACATTCTTTCCAAAAGCTCTATATGTTCATCCCATGTAGGTGTTGCTATTAATATGTCATCTATATAAACTGTGAGTTTGTCAAGAAGGTCAGGTCCTAAAACAGTGTCGAGCGCAGTTATGAAAACGCCGGCACTAACGTTCAATCCGAACGGTAGAACACAATACTGGTAGGACCTACCTGCAAATATGAATGCTGTATACTTCCTACTATCAGGTGATAGTGGGATTTGCCAATATGAACTACGGAGGTCTACACTAGTTAAATATTGCACCCCATGAAAACGCTGCAGCTGTTCTTCCAGGTTTTCAGCTCGGGTGGTTACTGGAACTATAATCTTATTAATTTCCCTTGCGTCGAGAACGAGTCTCACCGAATTGTCGGCTTTCTTGACCGCTAATAGTGGACTGCAATAAGGCGATAATGAAGTCTCTATGATATTCCACGAGAGCATTTTCTTTATTTCTTGAGCCACTGCCTCTCTTTGTGACCAAGGTATAGAATAGGTATTCTTACAGAAAGTGTCGTGGGGCCGGACATCCATGCTATACTGATACGTCCTAATGACCCCGGGTCTTTTATCAAACACACGAGCATAGCGTAACAATACACTTCTAAGATCACCCTTCTGTTGTTGTGAGATTTCCGAGCATTCAGATATTTTCTGTTCAATTTCATGCTGCTCTACCTGCTGATACCACAGTTCACTCGAGTCGCTATTTCGTGAAGTATTGACCTTTAGGATTTGGATGTGTATATTTCGACAAGCTTTGTCGTTCCTACTCTTGACTTTTATTAAATCCACACTACAGTTCTTTCCGTTAATATATAAATGACACTTTCCAGATTCCAAGTCAATTTTAGCACACTTTTCCCTTAAGAAGTCCATGCCGAAAATGCACCGTTCTGTCAACCCTTCTACAACTAGAAAAATTGACTGAAAAACAATGTCTTCAATCTGCACTTCGACCATGGTTTGCATTTTAATTAACTTGGATTTACCGCCTATGGCTCCTAATATCCTACAATTTTTTTAAATAGTGCCTTGGACATCACACTAATTTTCGCACCAGTATCTACAAGGATATGCGTAGGTACTTTTCCTACTACGGCCTGTAAATTAGCTTGTACTATACCATCACGTTCACATGACTGTGGTTCTTCCTGCTTGGTCAATAAATCACGCATATCCGTTTCATCTTGGTACCTGAGCAATTTACTTTCATGACAGCATGGATCGCCCCCACGACAATCTATGGCCAACATTGGGGAGCATAATGAGGCCATGTTTAGTTTAACGGTCCACGGTTCATATCTGTTTGTGTTTCGTTTGCGACTTCAATTATGTTTACCCCTGACGTGTTGCTCCTTAGTTGAGTATTTCTGTCGTGGTTTTGCCCTGAGTTTAGCGGAATAGTGTCACCTAGCGTTTCTGATTGATAGGCTTGGCTGTTAGCAGGATATTGCCACTGCCTACTTTGATGATCTCCCGTGTGGTTGCGGCTAAATTCAGGCTGGAAATTATTATAACTATTTCCCCACTGGTTCCTATTGCCATTTCTGTACCAGTTACGTTTTCGGTCACCGGAATAACCAGAAAAATTCCTATCCCCGTTTTTTCTTTTTCTATTGTATTGCGGATGGCAGGTCTGATTGTAGCAGTTCTAATTTCCTCCCGAACTCGGGCCTGGCATCTGTGCTGTAGGGGCGCGATCGACAAAAGCCGGTCGCGATTCAGCCGCGCACGCTACATTGTTGACGCCGTAATGCGGCTGGCGCTGTATAAGCTGGTTGCTACCGCTGCCACGAAAATTGTTTTGGTAGGCTGGATTTTGCCTAGCATCCTCATTAATTAAATCGATAGACTCTAATACAGATAGGAAATATTCGAGATTGCTCTCTGGTACACTTGTACTAATTTTTCTCTGATACTGATCGGTAATTTTGCCTTCAGGATGCGCAGTACATCTGTGTGTGTGACGGGCTCGTCCCAGAATCGCGTTTTGTTTAAGTATTTTTCAAAATACTTCCGGAGTGATCCAAATTTTGGATTGTATGGCTCCGGGTTAAACAGAGCTTTTCTCAATCTCTCTTGTACACCATGGGACCAATACTTAGATAAAAATGCAGCTTCAAATTGTTCTAATGTCTGACAATTTTCCAACATTTCCATTGCCCATAGGGCATCATCCCCTTGAATATATCCAGTTACATACTGTATTTTTTGCTTTTCAGACCAGGTCTTAGGCAACACATTCTTAAATGACTTTGTAAAAATTACCGGGTGGACGGATTTTTTTCTGGGATAAACACTTGAAACTGCCTGTGTTTTATAAGGCTTTCCTCTAACAGAACAGCCGACAAAGTTGGTTCGGTTGTCTGGTGTCTCTCTCGTTCGTCGCGGTAATGTTGATTACCGTAACGACCTTGGTTTGGTGAAAACATGGGTACATCGGGATAAAGATAACTGTTTGCTGCGTCGTCACTCTTACCTGTGCGTCTGTCATCCAATTCCTCTTCTGAATGTTGTTCTCTTTCGTTCTGTGTATGGTGTTTACTCTTTAGTTGCTCGTCTACATGTTTTTTCCAGTCAGGTAAGTCCTGTGTCAGAGTCTTTTGTAACTGAGCTAGGTCAGTTTGAAGTTTAGTTACAGACGTGTTTTGGGTAGTGTACACCTGTTCTACAGTGTTAGTTATTGCTTTTTTCAGTTCTGTTTCTAATGTATGGTTGATATGTTTGTCTTTTTCCTCTAAAAATTCGTCAAACTGCTGTTTTTGTTGTTTCGTCATGTCATCAACTTGGTCTACAGCCTCCTGCATTTTGACACTAAGCTCGGTCTGTTGAAAACTCATAGCTTCAAAATTTTCGGTTAAGGTACGGATCTGTTTTTGCATATCCTTAACTGTGGACTTTAAGTTATCAATGTCTTGGCTCATGTAATTTAAATCATCGCGTACTACCTCTATCACTTGATCTGCTACCTCTCTTTTTAACTGGGTCAGTTGAGTCGTCAGATTATTTTGCATGTCGGTCAGGTTCTTCACTTCATTGTCTATTTTGTCCATTTGTGTCGTTACACTGGCTATCTGGGTAGTGACAGCGTTTATCTGCGCTGTGACATTGTCTGTGTGAGCTTGCATTTGTGCTGCAACATTTTCTACTCGTGTGTTAACACTACCTATCTGAGCTGCAACATTTTCTGTGTGAGCTTGCATTTGTGACGCAACATTTTCTACAACTTGAGCTGCAAACTGCGACATTAAATTTGTCTGCATCTCTCTAAACATGCGTATAAGGTCTGTTTCTACTGGGTCTTGTGTATTGTCAGTATTCGTATTTGTTTCTGTAGTCGACATATTGTCGCCCGTCGCCTGCGACTGAGCACTGCCGGTCGCTGCGACTGTGTTTTCGGTATTCGCAGTACTTTCGGCCTCAAAGTTTTGTAAGGGTTGGACTATTGATTCCTCATCTGACGAACTATCCATGGTTTTTGTCTGAGATCTGAGTTTCACCATGCCAATTCACAACACAAAACAGCGTGCAGCCGAACTTCACTATCACTACAGCTCGTACTACACGTAAATAAATCACAGATGGCTTTGCACTCGTCCGTGAAAATTCACGTAGTAAAATATGTCTCTGGCAAAACAGAAGACTGATAAATGACTCTTACTTTTTTTCGCGCTCAATCAATAAAAATTGTCCGCCATCTTGTGATGCATTTACATATAATAGAAAATGAACTAATGCAATTTTTACGTAAACTAAAAAGAAATGGAAAAGAATTTGGGAAAAGGAATTGATGCGTTCTACGCAGTGGGTGTCGAAAAAATGAAAAAAAAACTGTCCTACATTTACTTTCAACTAAAGCGGATTAGTGCTGTTGTTCTTACCTTACGTGTGTTTTCTGACGGTTTTGTAGTGAGAAGAATTAACATTAAATGGTCCAAAACTTTTCTTCGAAAATTAGTAATTTCCATGTGGTTTTTCGTTTCTGGTACGTAGCTCGCATGACATGCAACAGAAACAATATGTAGTACTGGCAATAATGGATGGCAAGAAAAAAAGCTTAAATATTTCAACTAACAATTCTACTGATTTTTACTGAAATTATGGTAATGGCACTCGGTCGCCATTGTAAGGTTCCCTCTTTCTGTTTATTTAGGTTTGATTTGTTTGATTGTTATTCTTTATTTATATTATTCGGAATTTTTTTTTTATTAAATTGAGCCTGAAACTTACGTAATAAATACTTCGCGTGAAGTACGATTTGCAGCATAAACAAAAATTAATTTCGGAAATGTAATCCACTGAATATTAAAAGTAAAGCTTTTGAACAACGCGCGTGACTGACTAAATACATTCAGAGGGTACGTACATTCGCGTGCGAGTGGTTGCGGTCTGATGAGAAATTTTCATTGTGAAATAATTTCGTCGTAACACACTCGGAGATTGCGAACGTACATTCAGAGTAGAGGCACGTACGTTCTATCATTCCCCGTGGCCTGGGTAAAAGAATGATAATTATTTAAATCTAAGAGTATTTCTTTTGCATCGGACTAGTATTTTTATAAGAAAAGAAGATTACAGGTTCTGAATGTCTCGGCAAAACGAATCGGAAGTAATTTTAGCGGCCACAAAAGGAAAGTAGAGAGCACAATCACGTACCTCTATTGTTGAGCAGCGCCGTTTTGAAGATCTTCGGTTCCATCTAAAACTCGCCTTCTCTGCTTAACATAAATATTCCATAGGCATGGGAATAAGGCTTGTTGTGCGATGAAATTAATATAAAACACATCTTGCGTCTTTTAACTCATCCATTTACCACACACACACACACACTAGTAATTAGACAGTACGACGTCCCACCAGCCCATCAGAACAAAAAGTAGTCGTTCATACAAGAAATAAAAAACGAAGGGCGAAATTGTTCCTATGTCTCTCAAAGATAAAAAGTTTACCAGATATTTCTCTGGTGTGTCACTGGAACAATTTTTCAGCACTTCTGCGATTAAATCACAATATTTTCAGTTCCTTTACAAGGTATTGAATAGAATTGAGGAGAAGAGGAGTTTGTGGCACAACTTGACAAGAAGAAGGGACCGGTTGGTAGGACACGTTCTAAGGCATCAAGGGATAACAAATTTAGCGTTGGAGGGCAGTGCAGAGGGTAAAAATCGTAGAGGGAGACCAAGAGATGAATACACTAAGCAGATTCAGAAGGATGTATGCTTCAATAAGTACTGGGAGATGAAGAAGCTTGCGCAGGGTAGAGTAGCATGGAGAGCTGCATCAAACCAGTCTCTGGACTGAAGACAACAGCAACAACAACAACAACTATTATCCTTAAAAAATACAACACTCCATTAATGTACCTAAATTCAGACTTTACTCTTGCAGGCAATACAGAAAATCGTCTGTTTATAGTCCCAAGAATTTTTTTTTTTAAACTACATTCATCCATCTCTGCATAGAAAAAAATCATTAAATAATATATATGTTTTACCTGTATATGTGTTCACTACACCATTTAACTTAAAAACTTGACAAAAAGCTGTATAAGATAGTAATTTCGAATATCCTGGGATTAATTGTAAGGTATTCAAATTTACAAACGCGTAGTGTCAACAAATAACACAACTTCACGATGTGGTCTTTGATATATTCCATTTATTTTTTTGTAAATCTTGTGGTAAAAATGTTAACCAGTTAGTTACTAGCTGTTATTTCATATCATTGCTTGTTCCACAAACTTCTGATGCAAAATATATAAAATTAGATTAACAAATAATAAATGAACTTCATAATGTTATGTAAAAATTCAATTGGTTATGACGAAACAACTGGAATTCTTTTTGGTGTTGAAGGTTGTGTTATTGTTAATATTTTTTTACCATAGAAGCTTTAAACGACATCGATATCATCTTGAGATAATTCTAAAAGTGAGCCATTATAGTATAGATGCATTATTGCTCCATCAACATCTGTGTGTTCTCAATCTAGTGCATGACCAGTCCCGTGAACCAAAACTTCATATAGATTTGTTTTATCTTTTGGTGTATTTCCATCGATCACCAAGTACCACAACTCATCATCATCTATATTTATTTCCACTGGATGATTATTCACATTAGGAAAAATGTATGACCTGATACATCACTTTTTCCATCAAGATCCCATTAACTTCAGTGACTATATGTTTCATAACTATGCACATGTGTTTTATTTGTGATGAAAATATCAGCATACAGTTATCTTGGTGAAACTGAATGTCAGTATACTTTTGCCACAAATGAAACATAGCCTTTGTTACATATATTACCTTTTTGACTTACCTTTTGTAATACAATTTTATATTTTTTCTTATTCCATTTATAGACACTAGTCCTATAATCAGTTTTCATGTCTTTGACATCACATCTAAGTAACAGAAAAAGTAACTTCACTAACATAGACTTAAAATATTATTAGATGTGATTAAAATGGTTTATTAGTAACTAAAAGGCGCTACCTAAATACTAAATTTATCAATGAAACAAATATTTATTATTTTAATTATGAAAAATATCAATAAAATTACTTTTATTGAATGTAGCCAGTAATCTACCCCACCAACAACAAGGTTACATATAACAATAAGCAACTGTTTATGATTATTGATGAAAAGAATGATCCATAGTTCAAATCTAAAGCTGTGGTTACGTTTTAGAATTTCCAAACGCAAGAAAGGCAATATCCGACCATGGTAGAGGAAAATGCAGGTAAAGTACAAGGATTTGAAGAGTAACGATCACTCTTGGTTCCACACACAAATTTTATTTAGGAACCTGGTCTATGTTCATTACTCACGAAATCAAAAATGATATGAGCAGAAAATTCTCAAAATTTGGTTCATGAAGAAGTTGTACCTTCGATTTATAAACATGAATAATATAAAATTAAAGATCAAATAACTCACTTAGAAAATATAAGCAAAATTAAGGATGAACATACAGAAAATTTAAATGGAATAATTGATAATGCCTTAGAAATAGTGCAAGAAATAAACAGAGAAATAAATACTTTATTATCTCATGTTATTCCTGAAACATTCGATCGAGAATTTAAGACCAACTTTTGGTCTTTTAAAATTATTTGATGACAAGTTAGAGTATAATTATCATGTTATTAGGCCACAACGAAAAACTTTACAAAAGCAATTGTTTATAGTACAAGTTGTGAAGAAATGTTGAGACTTAATTATAATTCAGTGTATTTATACCAAAGAATGAAAGAAACTTTAAGCATTGTTTATTGGCACAACTATTTCAGTATTTTAAGTGATTACACACACGAGCTATTGATTAATGATGAAATTAGTCTTAATCCCACAAATTTTTTTATCAAAAATTCTACACACAGTACAAGAAGAATGATATACTAACCATTAATCAGTACATTCTGTATGAAAAATATTGTTACGTTGTGTTTTTACTAACTGATGATTTTGATGAATAAAACTCATAGAATAATCGTTACCTTTAGACTGATCCATTATTTCATAAAGATCTATTATTTTTTGTATGAATGATTCAGATAAAACTTCGACACCTTAAATTTTTCCCAGTTAACTTTATCTTTAAATTCCATAATCTTCAGACAATACTTGACCATATGATTTACTATCCCAATATACATTATCCTGAAATTATCTCATAAACTCTTCAGATAAATTCTGCAACAGTGATGTAGTATCACAGTTGATTCTAGTTTGGAACTCTTTCATAAAATTGTCAGACCGTGTTTTTCCGCCTACTATTTCACTCCAACCTATTTTGTCGTGAAATTCTCTACAACAAGACTGAAAGAGACGTACCACAGGAGAATATTGTCTGTGCAGTTTCATGTAGCAAAGTGTAGCAGGTGGAATGTACCTAACATGTTGTAAAACTGGTTGTTTAATAAACTGTTAGCCTACATCCCAAACTTTGCACTACATCAAAATGGAGCTCCACCTCATTGGCGTAGAATAGTGCTCCGCCAGATGAACGAGCAACTTCCGAAGCGATGGATTAGGGCTACACCCAGGATGATTTGGCACTCTTGAGGAGGCCCCCAAATGTCTACCGACTTTGCAGTTTGCTATTGTTATCTTAGTAGGTACATCAAAATCAGTGTTTACATATCACCTTTGGCGCCACAACTAATTGATCCCCACGATCGCGCAACTGCTGCGCTGGTAGACATCGGACAGGAACACGCTCGAGTGTCAGTGTGTCGAACTTGACTGCCGCGTAGATGCTTTTAGCCTAACTCGAGCAGACCACATGGAATAATTGTAACGATTTATAAGAAACTTGAAAACGTCCTTTTCGGGCAATGTATCATTCACTACATTTTATGTAATGCTTTGAAAGACACAGTCCTCCAAAACCCAACGAACCATCTGCAGTGACCTTGTATTAAGTCGTTGACCTGAGTTAATCGGCCAGCACTCGTTTCACCGATGCGATGCTTCTGGATTTCGGATGTCGTATTTCTTCAGGTCTGTGTCTTCATCCGAGCAAGATGCAGATTTCGACTGATGCAGACGCAACTGTACACATACATGAGATGTGTGTTCAGCTGTCGTCCAGGGGATCACGTTCTTCTTGTGATGTGACTTTTCATCAGAAAGCAGAAAATAAGGTTAACTTAGGTTTTCTTGAGTTCTCATTTATATTTAATCTTTTTTCTCCCATTGCTGCTAACTCTTTACGTGCTAGGGTATATTTCGTGAGAGAAATGACATTTCAAGTGGTGTTGCCGCGTTATTTTGGTTCCGAGGAAATGCGGGATAGTAAGAAAATGGCATACGTATAATTTCGTCCTTGAAGAATAGATGGGATTTGAATATAAGTTTTTAACGATTTTATTATTCCTATTATTATTCACAGAAAAAAAATTAAGTTCCATATTATTGCATTAAATATACAAAGAGAAGAGTGTCTACAGAATTTTATTTCCCTCAGTACATAGAGCCGATAGACAGACATTCAGACGGAAGCACATTGAGGAGACGTCACACAGGTACGGGGGCGGGTCAAGAGCGCCGCCGGCAGCGATAGCGGGGGTGGAGAGGCGGCCGCGGCGGGAAGGGGCGGCGCGGCCGGCGAGGCTGCCGGGGGCGGCGGTCTGGCGGGGCCGGCAGCGGCTGCGGTTGCGGGGGCCTGCTGTTGCTGCGGCTGCGGAGGCGGCTGCGTGACCTGCGGTGCGGGGACGTCACGTGCACACACGCACAGACAAACATACTGCCGACCAGAAGGCACCGGCTGGGGGCAGAGAGCTCTGCGCTTCACGCACATAGCTTCCCGACATGTGCTTCAACTTGTGTGGGACTGGCGGTTACTTGTTAATGTATGTTTACGAACGTCAAGTCATTTAACTGCAAGGATGTTTGAAGCAGAGAACTACCAGGCGAGGACATATCGTAGTGTTTTACTACACTGCGTCCACAATATCAAGAGAACTGCCTCCACCATCAAGCTGTGAACTTTATGCAAACTGAAAGGGGACAGCGGAGGAAGGAAAGGTACTAATGATATCAGCTACATTGGGACTCGGTGACGAGTGAAAATATGTGTCGGACAGGGACTCGAACCCGGGATCTCTTGCTTACAGGGCAGTTGTGTTAACCGCTGCGTCATCCGGACACAGTGTTTATCGCAAACGTGCCAATTGTTTCGGCAATCTCCCTGGCCGACTCACATTTACACCTATCAGCACCTGTCCGCAATCGCCGCCTACGCAAAAAAAAAAAAAATGTTTAAATGGCTCTGATCACTATGGGACTTAACATCTGAGGTCATCAGTCCCATAGAACTTAGAACTACTTAAACCTAACTAACCTAAGGACATCACACACATCCATACCTGAGGCACGATTCGAACCTGCGACCGTAGCGGTCGCGTTGTTCCAGACCGCTGCGCCTAGAAACGCTCGGCCACACCGGCCGGCGTCTACGCCCACTAATTATGGATTTCTTCTGTTGGTCGAACGCAAATGCGCGTCCGGGTTCATTCCTCACCGAAGGGAAACAGTTATGTGGACGCTTGCTGCCTGCTGTTTTCGGCATGTCCAAAATAACGGACACCACTTATCCATACAGGCAACGAATTTTATAAATTCTCTTGTTGTTTCGTTCCTACAAATGGTAACAGAAAATTTAGCACATTCTTTTGTAGCTGTGTGTGTGAGGCTATTATGGGAATGGGGTTAATATGAAGCCCTCAATGGCTTTATGCAGCTACTTTCTCATAGTCATCTTCTACTTAAAAGTCCACTCCCGGAGATCCGACAGGAGCACTGATTCAAAATCTTTTGCCAATGAAAAGATTACCATGACACTTTTTCAGTTGCAAGTGATATGTCCTGTCGATACACATTGAGTGACCTTAATGCTGTTGTTTGATTTGCCTTCTGCATCCTCCTGGCTTTGATCAATGTTGACACTTCCGCCTTTAGAGGCCTATCTCTGAGGGACAGAGCGTGCCCTGAATCTTTGGCAGGTCCTCCGTCCTCTTCCGGAATGCCGTCTACAGAGGTCTTTGGCAACCGCTTCTGATGCTGTTTATGCAGCAGACAATAAATGTTTTGTAGGATTTTTTTCTTTATTACAAATTCCGCGTAGGAGATCTAGAAACACTGCACTATTATTCTCAAATCACTCTGCCTGAGACCTCGTAAATGTTTCTCAAGTGCCAAAATAGATTAATGGAGGTACGTTACCGTATTGCATAGCTTATTTTTATAAGAATGAAAGGCAACAAACGTGATGGTAGGCAACACGTCACCTCATTGGATTTCAGAAAGTTTTCTTAAGCCATGAGCTGATATTAAAAAGAACAGTGCCACCGGCATATTAGTGCAAAGCGAAATAGAGAAACTTCTGCACCATGCTGGAACGTCAGCTATTTTACATAGCTTACATACAAAATATGAGTCTGCACTACCATAACTGCAGTTTTTATACTTCTAGGTGCTTTTGGTTATACAAGAGCCATCATCAGGTTGACTTCTCAAATACCGAAGACAGAATTGGTCATATTCAAAGTCAGATCTTTCACAGCAAACAACTGTAATAGAATAATCTGAGTGAAGGCATAAATAACTGTTGCGTGTCGACGTGAGGAGCCGGTGCTTGGAGCTGCTGTCTTTAACCAGTGGTATCTGTCCCACCACAGGCAGATGACTATCCAGACAACGTTGCGAGCTATAAAATGTGAACCTCCACCTGATCCATCCTTCGTGAAGTATTTAGTACACTAAAAGTTTAAAAACCTGCATGTACAGGGTGTCCATTGATCGTGACCGGGCCAAATATCTCACGAAATAAGCGTCAAACGAAAAAACTACAAACTACGAAACTAGTCTAGCTTGAAGGCGGGAACCAGATGGCGCTATGGTTGGCCCACTAGAAGGCGCTGCCATAGGTCAAACGGGTATCAACTGCGTTTTTTTTAAACAGGAACCCCCATTTTTATTACATATTCGTGTAGTACTAAAGAAATGTGAATGTTTTATTTGGACCGCTTTTTTCGCTTTGTTACAGGTAGCGCTGTAATAGTCACAAAAACAGATGGCTCACTATTTTAGACGAACAGTTGGTAACAGGTAGGTTTTTAAAATTAAAATAAAGAGCGTAGGTACGTTTGAATATTTTATTTCGGTTGTTCCAATGTGATACATGTACTTTTCTGAGAACGCATGCTGTTACAGCGTCATTACCTGTAAATACCACATTAATGCAATAAATGCTCAAAATGATGTCCGTCAACCTCAATGCATTTGGCAATACGTGTAACGACAGTCCTCTCAACAGCGAGTAGTTCGCCTTCCGTAATGTTCGCACATGCATTGAGAGTCCCGATTCTCGCGCAATTTGTCAGCTACTGATGTGCGGATTAGCCGCGAGAGCAGCTAAAGCACCTATCCGGGCATCATCATTTGTTGCAGGTCGTGGTTGACGTTCCACATGTGGCTGGACACTTCCTGTTTCCTTAAATAACGCAACTATCCGGCCAACGGTCCGGACACTTGGATGATGTCGTCCAGGATACCGAACAGCATACACAGCATACGCATTTTGATCACAATAGCCGTACATCAACACGATATCGACCTTTTCCGCAATTGGTAAACGGTCCATTTTAACACAGGTAATTTATCACGAAGCAAATACCGTCCGCACGGGCGGAATGTTACGTGATACCACGTACTTACATGTTTGTGACTATTACAGCGCCATCTATCACAAAGCGAAAAAAGTGGTCCTACCAAAACATTCATATTCCTTTACGTACTACACGAATATGTAGTAAAAAAATGGGTGTTCCTATTTAAAAAAAAACGCAGTTGATATCCGTTTGACCTATGGCAACGCCCTGTAGCGGGCTAACCATAGCGCCATCTGGTTTCCCACATCAAGCTAGACGAGTTTCGTTCTTTGTAGCTTTTTCCTTTGATGCTTATTTCGTGAGATATTTGGCTCGGTCACTATCAATGGGCCACGCTGTGTATTTGCAGATTAGACGAAAATTACCATAGCATATCACGAGAGCATTAGTGAGCGTGGAATAAGCTATGTTTTTATGTCTCCATTCAAACTGATTAAATAAAGCGAAAGTAACTGCAGGTACCCTGAAAAGCCACCATCTGTCTTGTGACAGATGCAAGGTTCATGGTGCATTTACACTGCCGAGACAATGTGCTATGGTGGATGTTCATACATTTATGCCGTTAGATCAGCGGCTGCCAGGAATTCGGCCCGTGGTCTGTGCCGTGGCACCTGTGCCATGGCGCCTAATCTGGCTGCAGGTTTCCCCCACCATCTCGCCGCGCTATGCTAAGTGCATCGATTGGGAAGAGGGGGGACTGCTAACACGACGCATTTAAGTGGCAGTGCAGTCACTCTCAGTATGATTAGATTTACATTTCACATTTCTCAAAAAAAAGTTTCCAATATTACTTAATTATTTTTGGCGCGCCAAAGACATAATTATTATCTGGTAAAAACTGTCAGCATACAGACAGAAACAGATAATTTCACAGATTTTCGCACTGAGGTTGCCACGTAATCGTCACTAATTTCCTTTTATAATCGAAAATAGGTCTTTCACACACACCCACACACACACACATGTTGACTTTAATATTGTAGCAGTTTTGCACCGACTTATGGAGACGTGGTAAGTCTTCCAAACGAAAGCACTGTTGACGTCATATACACTTTCCACGTTAAAGGATTTTTCTTTAATGTCGAAATTACCTCGCAGGTGAATCAGTTACATCTCCACATGAAAAAGGGCATTTTAAGCTAAAAGCGCGAACGGTCGTGTCCTGAGAACGTTTAGGAAACTATCCTTCTATACATGTAACTGTTTTAAGGTCACGATGAATTTTTCAAACCTCGCATTTCCATTAACGCCAGAGAGGGAAGTGGAGTGCGTTTGTTGGAATGTGTCCCTTCTACGACGCGATTTTCAGTCTGAATTTATCCGCAACATTTCCGAGAGAAGCTGTTTCTCACCCTGCAGATATCTAACTGTGGACAAAGTGTACTCAAGTGCACCTAAAATTCGATATCTGCAACCCATTTCGTAAGTTCCAATTTTCGATCCTGTACTCCTGTTTCCTTCATAAATACAACAGTAGCAAGCTTTAAACGAAAAATCGTTACAGGTGTGCCCCTTGGCTTAACCAGCATACTTTGTAATAATTATACGAAGCCTCCATACTTGATCCTGAATTAAGGTAATTAATCATGTACACGTGCATCTTACATTGGCACGAAGTTGATGTATGTCTTGTACGCCATACTTTAGTTCGGTGTTTTCCGTTTAAGCGATGACTCGACCATTTAAGCAAAGAACAATTACATACGGACAAACTTAACGACATAACAAGCAACAATCTGTGAATCTATGCCATTAGTGCAGATAGTTACGTACATCTGCTGCCAGATCACGATACGTATCGACTGCACTTCGTTTCCGTGGTTACTGCCTGATGTCCTTCTTGGTAAGGGGAATTCATAACATATTTCACTAATCGTAGGACATATGTCGACTTCTTGGTTACCAAGATGGCGTCCTATTAAGCGTCTTTGCTACTTTTACGTTTATCGAATGGCCCTGTAGAGGGCAGCCCTCTTTTAATTGAGACCTAATACTGTCCTATATTTCGTCGCTTTTTATAACGTATGGTTTTCTTTATAATGTCAAAACATTCTTCGTTGTTTTGTCAAGGACCAAAGTCCTAATAACGACGCATCTACATGTTCTTTATACAGTGTAACCAAGTTTCACGGCCATTGGCAACCAATGCGGTTATTCCAGAGACAATGGGCTGTGCTTTCGCTGCTTAACTACCGGCAGCCTAGCCCTGTGTTGCAGTGTTCTCCAGCCTGCACCCACGAACCTGTCCAATGCAAGACCTGATGGCAATTCCTTAGAAAATCGAAACCGGTCACTTAAAAATTAAAATAAAAAACCGGAATTTAATCTCGACTTTGCGTATTTAAATAAGCTGCTTGTACATTAGTAACAATAATGGTGAAAAATTACTTCAGCTATCGATACAAAACTCAAGAGTTTAGACGTAAGAATCACAAATGCTAAATCCAGCTATTATACCAGAAAGGACTCTATTACTTGCTGAAAAGATTGAAATACAGTGTATTAGAGCACTAGTATCGTAGGGCTAATGTATGTGATGTCATGCCTGTATACTCAATTTACTAGCGCTAGATAAACTTCGGAAGTGTGCTACCGGTCCATCTGTTGAGTGTATACATATGTAGAGCTACTTGCACATGGAATGTGAGTCATTAAACTCAGATTGTACGGCTCTACAAAACAGTGTGCTTATTTTAAACTAATCACAAAAGAAAACAATAATAATACTACTATCACGGGGACTGAGTGTGTGCGATTAACAATACAGTTCCGAAAAAATGAATGACTATGAAACATTTGGCACCAGAAAGGAATTTCTTCACCTAAAAAATGTCACTGTGTGCACGCCCTATCTCCATAGTCTATGTGTTTCTGGTACACATTGACTTTGGGATTTCGCGCTGTCACAGCAGAATAATTTATTAAGATGAAGACTTGACAATGTCATACAGTGCGACGTGAAACCTGAAAGTTGCTAATTCTTCTTCTCCTGTAACAAGAAACTAGTGACATCTCGGATGTGACACTTCTCCCAAACAAGGAAAGCACCCTTACCTTTATCTCTTCAAGGCTTCATGTCACTTCCACTCCAGATTTTGAGAGCAAATTGTCAAGATGTCTATGAAACACGTGAACAAAATCCACGGTACTATACGATTTCTCGTGGACTAGCGATGTAATGACTCTCGAATTCTGCATAGCGCCTGTACACAAAACTTGCTTCGGTCCATCGTCACGTCACTTCTACAGACGATGTATATTGGAGAGCATCTGGATCACCCTCAAGCCACACACATTCCACAGCCTACCCGCTAGGGCAAAGTGGAAGGCACTCGGTCTTCATAGCGACGTTAGTCATTTCGTCCCACCGTCGCTGGCATAGCATCTCTGCCCCCTGTCGCATCCATTGCATCTTTGGTGGACCAGCACGGCTACAAATTCGGTCCCTCCAGCAGCCAGTGTTTGGCGGCGTCATCCCACAGTAATCGCCCATCATAATACGATGTACTTGAGGATAATATTATGGAAAGGGAAGAGGATGTAGATGAAGATGAAATGGGAGATACGATACTGCGTGAAGAGTTTGACAGAGCACTGAAAGACCTGAGTCGAAACAAGGCCCCCGGAGTAGACAACGTTCCATTGGAACTACTGACGGCCTTGGGAGAGACAGTCCTGACAAAACTCTACCATCTGGTGAGCCAGATGTATGAAACAGGCGAAATACCCTCAGACTTCAAGAAGAATATAATAATTCCAATCCCAAAGAAAGCCAGTGTTGACAGATGTGAAAATTACCGAAATATCAGTTTAATAAGTCACAGCTGCATAATACTAACGCGAATTCTTTACAGACGAATGGAAAAACTAGTAGAAGCCGACCTCGGGGAAGATCAGTTTGAATTCCGTAGAAATGTTGGAACACGTGAGGCAATACTGACCCTACAACTTATCTTAGAAGCTAGATTAAGGAAGGGCAAACCTACGTTTCTAGAATTTGTAGACATAGAGAAAGCTTTTGACAATGTTGACTGGAATACTCTCTTTCAAATTCTGAAGGTGGCAGGGGTAAAATACAAGGAGCGAAAAGCTATTTACAATTTATACAGAAACCAGATAGCAATTATAAGAGATGAGGGACATGAAAGGGAAGCAGTGGTTGGGAAGGGAGTGAGACAGGGTTGTAGTCTCTCCCCGATGTTATTCAATCTGTATATTGAGCAAGGAGTGAAGGAAACAAAAGAAAAATTCGGAGTAGGTATTAAAATCCATGGAGAAGAAATAAACACTTTGAGGTTCGCCGATGACATCGTAATTCTGTCAGAGACAGCAAAGGACTTGGAAGAGCAGTTAAACGGAATGGATAGGGTCTTGAAAGGAGGATATAAAATGAACATCAACAAAGGCAAAACGAGGATAATGGAATGTAGCTGAATTAAGTCGGGTGATGCTGAGGGAATTAGATTAGGAAATGAGACACTTAAAGTAGTAAAGGAGTTTTGCTATTTGGGGAGCAAAATAACTGATGATGGTCGAAGTAGAGAGGATATAAAATGTAGACTGGCAATGGCAGGAAAAACGTTTCTGAAGAAGAGAAATTTGTTAACATCGAGTATAGATTTAA
This sequence comes from Schistocerca gregaria, assembly GCF_023897955.1. Taxonomy (NCBI): domain Eukaryota; kingdom Metazoa; phylum Arthropoda; class Insecta; order Orthoptera; family Acrididae; genus Schistocerca; species Schistocerca gregaria. Next base: position 865,684,573 of record NC_064922.1, read on the forward strand.
GCGTTAGGAAGACATTTCTGAAAGTATTTGTATGGAGTGTAGCCATGTATGGAAGTGAAACGTGGACGATAAATAGTTTGGACAAGAAAAGAATAGAAGCTTTCGAAATGTGGTGTTACAGACGAATGCTGAAGATTTGATTGGTAGATCACATAACTAATGAGGAAGTGTTGAATAGGATTGGGGAGAAGAGAAGTTTGTGGCAAAACTTGACCAGAAGAAGGGATCGGTTGGTAGGATATGTTCTGAGGCATCAAGGGATCACCAATTTAGTATTGGAGGGCAGCGTGGATGTTAAAAATCGTAGAGGGAGACAGATGACTCCACCAAGCAGATTCAGAAGGATGTAGGTTGCAGTAGGTACTGGGAATGAAGAAGCTTGCACAGGATAGAGTAGCATGGAGAGCTGCATCAAACCAGTCTCAGGACTGAAGACCACAACAACAACAACAACAATACGAGTACATCTGCTTGCTTCCACTGACTCCATCTGGTATGCTGAATTTTCATGCTTATAATTAGCACCTCAACAAACGTCGCTAGAAACGCCTTATTACTCAACAATTTATTGTCATTGTAGACCACAGCATTCAGCTTTTACTATGTCATACCATTTTCTTATACAAAGGACGTCAGAAAAAAAGACTACAAGAGCGTTTCTTCTTGAGCCAGATTCCATGTTAAACAAATTTTGGTTCAGCCGTTGTGCTGACCATAATTTTCTACCCCTTCTAACATATCTCAGGATATACTTCTCTTGGCAGTATGTAATACTCTTAAATCCTCGTTGATAGTCATTACTGAAGGCTTACTATTTAAATGATGCAGTCTAGACTCATACTTTCTACTTGCCATAACAGAGGTACATTATTTGACTTGAAGGAAGGAAATACGGCCTATGTATTGTTCTCATAGTCATTTCATTATGTGTTGTAAACACCTGACTGATGAAATTTATTATGTGGTCACCTGCAGTGTGTTCTAATTTCAGCGATAATGAGTTTCTGGTAACGAAACTTATCTTAATATTCTTTTTATGAAATAACTTGGTACATTGTCTGAAATGTTTCCCATTTATGATATGCTTACGAAATTAAATTTATGTATGTTGCACTTATTTTTGCTGTTCTTTTTGTGAATGTCTTCTGTTTCATCGGAACTAAAGTCATTGGCTCTCATAATATGTGTTAGAATTAGAATTTTGTTATCAATTTCTAAATGCATCAATACTAATTTCATAACTCTAGTTTCACTGAGGTAAAGATAGCCTTTTTGTATTAGTAGAGTATGTCTCATATTGTATCATTTGCAGGGAAGAAGTTAAAATTTAACTCATTTGCAAGCAAATATAACAAATTCCAATAGTTCACCAGAATTATTAATCTTTCTGTGTTTCAATGAATTACTCTTAATGATTTCAATGTTTTCTTAGGGTTTAATGTTTGTATGACGTTTTGTAATGCCTGAAGATACAAACCAAGCGTCACAGGGAATTTTTACATTATAGATTATGTAAGTTAATTCGTAATAAGTTTTGATGCAGAAAGTTTGTTCATTAGTGAATTCGTACATTATAAGTCGCTTAACATTTCATTCAGTGTGTAAGAAGAACAGCTGCTGATGTTATTCACTAAAGACCTAGTTGGATGCCAGGCAGATAAAATTTCAGTTGTACTTTTAGTGTAAGCGATTGTCGATTCAGTATTGTCAGAAGTTCTTTTTCCTTTGGCATAAACAGAAAACTGTTTCCAACTGTTAGTTTCCTAAATTTCATTTGAAACTACATTGTGGGAATTTTTGGTACTCCATACTCAGTCACAAAATAGAGGTATTCTCATTGTAACAGTCAGCCTTGGTTGAATAATCATCAGTACATGACAGATACCGTAGGGTAACGACACACAAGCTCTGAACATTGGGCTCCTCGTATGCCAAAGCTATTTACTGGCTTCAAAAAGGTTTCATGATTAAGTTTGTGGTTTGGGGAGGGGGAAGAGAAGCAAGGTAGGGGTGGAGAAAGGTGCTAGTGCTACCTGTGGGGGTGTGTAAGGACAGTGTGGTGACGGGGTAGGGCTGCTATAGTGTTGTGGCCACAAGGAGGAGGATGGTGGGGCAGTTTGCTGTGTCAAAGAACTGCGTACCATGTGACACTGTAGCCGATAGCGTCAGATATGCCTGCTTGCAGGACGCGCTTTGGGTAAAACGTGGAACATTTGGCTTCGATTTTAATACTAGTCTAGATACAGTACGTTTACGTAGCCACTATAGTGTTGATTATGAGTGGCATGAAGCAAAGACACGTAATACACTGAAGAGCAAAAGAAACTGGTTCACGTGCCTAATATCGTGTAAAGCCCCCGCGATACGCAGAAGTGCCGCAGCACTACCGTGGCATGGACTCGACTATTGAAGTAGTGCTGCAGCGAATTGACACCATGAATCCTCCAAGCCTGTCCATAAATCCGTAAGAGTACGAGGAGGTGGAGATCTGTACAGTACGTTGCAAGGCATCCCAGATATGCTCGATAATGTTCAAGTCTCGAGAGATTGGTGGCCAGAGGAGGTGTTTTAACTAAGATGAGCGGTCCTGGAGCCACTCTGTAGCAATTCTGGACGCGTGGGGTATCACATTGTCCTGCTTGCATTGTCCAAGTTAGTTGTAATGCACAATCGACAGGAATGGATGCAGATGATCAGACAGGATGCTTACGTACACGTCAGCTGTCAGAGTCGTACCTACACTTATCAGGGGTCCCATATCGCTCCAACTACACACGGACCACACCATTACAGAACCTCCACCAGCTGACACGCAGGGTCCTTGGATTCATGAGGTTGTCTCCATACCCATACACATCTATCCACTCTATACAATTGCAAACGAGACTTGTCAGACCAGCCAACATGTTTCGAGGCATCAACAGTCCAATGTCAGTGTTGACAGAGCCAGGCGAGTCGTAAGGCTTTGTGTGCTGCAGTCATCAAGAGTACACAAGTGGTCTTTCGTTTCCGAAAGCCCATATTGATGATGTTTCGTCGAATGGTTCGTACGCTGAGACTTGTTGATGGCCCAGCATTGAAATCTGCAGAAAATTGTCGAAGGGGTGCATTTCTGTCACGCTGAATGATTCTCTTCAATCGTCGTTGGTCCGTTTTTGCAGTATCTTTCTTTGGCTCCGGCGATGTCAGTGATTTCATGTTTTAGCGGATTCCTGATATTCACGGACACTCGTGAAATGGTTGTACTGGAAAACCCCCACGCTGAAGTGGGGACATACTGTGTCCTATCGCTCGTGAACACTACGTTCAAGTTCACCTAAATCTTGATAATGTGCCATTGTAGCAGCAGTAGCCGATCTAACAATTTCGCCAAACACTTGATTTACGTAGGCGTTGCCCACTGCAGCACCATTTTCTGCCTGTTTACATATCTGTGTATTTGAATATGGATACCTATACCAGTTTCTTTGGCGCCTCAGTGTATTTTAAAAAGCAAAAGCGGTAGTTTTCGAAGTATATAAATACTACAAGGGAGAATAAGAAGCAGAAACTGTGGCCCAGTGCGGCGCTCACTGCATCGTTGCTGGTAGCACGGTATGCGATTGTTGGGGTGTGACTGACAGGGAGCAGACTGGGAATGTCACAAAGTGTCCTCCACCTCTCTCTCTGTACAGGACACGTCGCACTGCTACCTGCTTCAGCAATGCATAACGCTATAGGTATATCATTGGGCGTCTGCGTTGGAGGGATACCACTGTAGATATAGCACTTAGAGTCTGTGCTGCAGGGACGAAGGGGATAAGGTAGGGTGAAAGGAAGGAAGCAGAGAAGGGGAAACGACTCTGTAACAGTATTGGTGGGAGAAAAGCATTTGTAGTATAGTAGTACAGTGGGAGCAGGTAAGGGGGAAGCCAGATAGAGGATAGGGACTGTCATGGTTCAGGAACAGGAAATTTATGTGAATGACGGATGTGTTTTAGGACGATTTACCATCTGTGGAACTCAGGAGAACTGGGGTGTTGCTGGGTAGAATCCAAATGTCACAGGGTTGAAGCAGTCATTGAAGTGACACACATTCTGTTGCAAGGCATGTGCACTAACTGGATGATCTGGCTATCTCTTGGCCCCAGTTTGGCAGTGGAGGTTCATGTGGGCAGACAGGTCGTTATTTGTCATGCCCTAATAGACTACTGTGCAGTGGTTGCAGCTAAACTTGTGTTGGGTAGGCGTGTGTTGAGGAGGTGTAATGTTTATGTGGATGACGTTTCGGTTTCAAGTCTACATTGGGGAAATCACTGTAATTTGTTGAATGATATATGCTTTTGGCGAGGGGGAGGGTATGAAAGTAAAATCAGAAGTTGAGAAGGAGGAAGTGAAGCTTTTGGGACTTTCTGTCAATGAACTGGAGGTAGCAAGAGATCCTGAGAACCAGAAGATTATTGAAGAATTTGTAGCACCCACAAACATTAAGCAATTGAAGAGAATGTCAGGCTTATTTTTTCTTCATCGTAAATTTGTCAGTGAGCACTGTGTCTAATGCAGCTACTACAGAGGTGTGGAGTGACTGATGTGGACAAGTGTTTAGAAGTTTGAAAAAAAAAACACTACTACGTGGCAAAATACAGTACCATTCTGATTTTAGTACCCCATTTTGTAATCAGTATGGATGCATGTTTATGAGCTGGGGTTGCAAATATTCTAGAATGTACCCACACTAGAAGGGACAATAGAGCATTGGAGAACTGCAATTGGTAGGGCACAATAGTCAGCACCAGAAAGGATTTACTGAAGTGTATCTGAATTGGAAGTCTTCACTGTGGTGTGGCGTTCCAAAACATTGAACACTGCTCATTTGGAAACAAAGAAATTGTATTAAAATCACTGGGCAAAGAGCTTCCTTAGATCTTGCTGGTTGCAATGTAATAGGCTCACTAGATAGGTGCTGTATCTGCAGCAATCTGAAATGGAAGTACATCAGATAAGCGGTGATGACACTCCCATAGCAGATACATTGTCATTAGATAGGGGGTGATAAAAAAATGTCGCAGGAGATAATTTGTCTTTAATGCCAAGAGTGAACTTAGGTGACCGAGAGGGAGAGCAGAACAAGACTGTGATAACCATACTGCAGTCTGAAAAGTTTGAAGATTCGAGACTGATTAGAAGGTTTTGCCGGAATACTAGGTGTAAACAAAATTCAGGTGAAACACAGAAGTTGGTCAACTGTAATTTGAACTTGGATGATTATCGAAAGGTCAAAAATTTATTACAAGCTGCACAAATGTTTTCTTTTAGGAAGGAGCATGATGAAGTGAGAGATTGTAATCTGTGCTTCCCAGACCAGATTGTAGAGAAATTGATTTACCTAATGTGTGAATCGTTTATGGATATTTTGAGCAATGCAAAGTGCATTTCCAAGCTTCAGGATAACGTCAAATTGAACAGCTTTTGGTGCAGGTTATGAAAGAGTTTAGGGATAAGTGCCAGGAAGTGAGGGCAACTACAACACCAGTTAGAGGTTTAGCAAAGGTATACTGACATCTAGACATAAAGAATTAATTGCATTTGATTTGTTTGGCCTTTGACCTGTTCCAGAATGAGAGTGTATTTATTTTTGCCTAATCTGAGAATTTTCAAAATATGTCAAACTCTACATAATAAACAGAGCAAAAGCAAGGCCTCATGTTGATAAGCAGGAAATGTATTATCAACCTCAGTTGGATAAAGCGGTGGTCTTGCTGTCGAACTGTGGACCGAATATGTGGCTAAGTGGTTTAAGCAGTGGCTGTAGAGAAATGACATAAAAACGCAATGAATTTCGGTTTCCCAAGAGGAAACATGATGGAGAGAGTCGTGAGGAAGCGCAATAGATTGTGGAAGACCTAGTGCCATAAAATACATAATTCGTTGGCCAACTATGTACCTATATTTGACACAATTATAAGTAATTCAGGAATATATAGTATTGTAAATAATGTGAACTCACTGGATTTGCTCCATGTGCGCTCATGCTGGAGATGAAATTTCCCAAAGAAAGAGACTGAGTTCCTGGTTGTTGACGAGCTAAGGAGGTGAATGTAGCGGATCGAATCAGAAAAAAAGCAGGAGAAAGAAAGTGATGGCTAGAAAATAGATTGAAATCTGCTGTATTTGAAACTGAGGACCTACTTTTTGCTACTACTGAGGAATCATCAAAGAATCTATACTTCAAACTAAAGAAAGTTCACCATGTGCACAATGGGCCATTTGAAGCAAAACAGGAACCTCATAAAAATGCATATTTGTTGGCCTAATCGAAAGCAAAAAGGAATTATGGTTGAGAAACATAATAGATTTGAAACCCTATAGAGGGAGAAAGTATGTCATGCAGCCTGTTGGATGTAACATCTTTAATTTGAAACATTAAGCTGAAGTCACTGGAGAACTGCGTGATTCAAATTGCAACTGAGATAACTTGGAGGTTTTTCCTTAGGACTGTTGGAGAAGGAATGTCTATATGTTTTGTGATATTGAAGTTGGTTAGCTAGGAGGTATGAGGAGGACGACTATTTGCGTGCAGTCTAATGCAGAAGAAGACAAGGAACGTCTGTGACGTGAAATTTATGATAACTGGTGATGTAAATTGAAGAGTGATGTAGAAGTGAGAGTAATTCGTTAAGAACCCATGACACAGAAAAAGCTGAGGGAGAGGGTGAAGTGTATCTCAGTTCAGAAAGGGAAGCACACATAATAAAAAGATGTAAATAAGAGAGAGAGAGAGAGAGAGGGGGGGGGAGGGAGGGAGGGAGGGAGGAGGTAATATTAAGGTAGGTGGTCATGCATTATATGAGAGATGTTTTGGTTGGTGCAAACATCACTCCTTGGAGCACATAATGTAAGGGAGGTTCCTCTGCAGGGAAAGTTTGCAAATTACTGGAAGAATGATTTGTTTTCGAAAGGTGACTAGTTTAAAACGACAATCATTCTGCAAACCCACGTTATATAGTTGTGCAAATGTACTAAAAGCTAACATGTTGAGTAAAACAAGTAGTGAAGTGCCAGAGCAATATGTGATTTCCGGGTACATTTAAGTTACTTAATTTCGTATCATTTATTGGGACTATGTGTATGATACATTATCAACAAAGGCGAAAAATAAGCAATAATTTAGGTAGCTGCACTTTAATAAATTGAAGAGTTACAAGTTTTTATCACTGGGCAAGTCAATAATGAGACAGAAATTGTCAGTGTCTGAGTTGGAGAAATTTGTTGAAATCTTCTTTATCACAGCAGAAAGAGTGCCTACTAAGTGATGGAGTGTGTGTTTTTATATGTTTCACATTTTAAGTTCGTGCATATAAGAAAGCTTTCTAGTAGAATACGTATGAGTAGTGTTTTTTGAGTAATTTTGCTATGTTGTCTGAACTGAGGAAGGTTGAATAGTGCATAAGGCAAATTTGAGGGGCTGTGATGGATATAAGCACTCTCTACTTATTCATCCCTTTGAAGGCATGTACACTGTACCTATGTGGTTAAGGGGATCCAGTTCATTAAACAGTTTAGTGTATAATATAATTGTATAAATGTTGTATGAGCAAGAGAGGTGTCTATTTATCTTTTAGTGGACAGATATATGAAACAAATACTAATGCTCTTGTTGTTCTTCGTTGATTGTGTTTCACGCTCTTGGAGCACTGGAGAGGGTATGGGACTACAGCTCAGTGGCGAACAAGCTACTGCTGCAGCGCTGATGATGGGGTGGAAGCGACCAAGTACTCGTGTGTGTCAGAGGGACAACTTCAACATATCGAGGGAGAAGAAGGCCAGACTCAATGGATTTTTTGTGTCACGTTTGTCATGCTTTGTTGAAATTCATCTTGTTAAACAATGACTGTTAATTGAAATCTTCTCGTACTTTTAGTAGCCGCAATTGCTAATTAGGTGGCGCATAGAGAAAGGACATAAATATTTAGAAATTTCAAGTGTTGATATTAATTTTGTGATATTATTTGTTTTATCGGTATGGATGTGATGAGTGGACTCTCAACTTTATTCTTCGATTTCTCGTTTTTCCAGGATAGCAAAGAAGTATATTTCTTTGCACCAATTTTACAGTGTCCTGTTTATAACACCACAAAGTAAGATAAAGAGGGGAGGGTGGAAACATCGTAGGGAATTGCCCCTTGTATCATTATTCACATGTAATGTTAGTACAATACTTTTTTTGTGTTTTTTCGCTATATCTTTGTAGTCTATAAGTATCGAGAGTGCATTTGGCTTCGCGATCTTCAGGGCATAGATATTTTCATCAGTCTCAGAGCTCTAACAGAGAGAGGGAGTGACAAAATTGTAATATGAATATGCATGGACTGTCGCAAACGAATATTGCTGTTTGTGGTGTGAACTTGAGATGAAGGAAAGTAAACAATAAAGAACTGCCTCTGAAATTTTAAATTTGTGCTTGCTTGTTATTTCAGTTTCAAGCCTCGCGCAGAGTGACTGGGACGTTTATACGAAGCTACTGTCATAACCTGGTAGTTAACAGCTCGTATGATATAAATGTTTTTGTTGGTGGTACGGCAATGATGTAATTACATAATTAATTACATAAATGAATTATACAAAACCTATTTCATGAAATGGCTGGTTGAATGTCAGAGAATTCCGACGTCTTTGACGTGCTGGAAGACGGAACACATTGAGTCATGTATCTATGGAAGGTCTATAGATACTAACATAAGCTGTTTGGGCAGTTTAGTTGAAGTTGAGGGGGCAGGGCTGGCACAAGAGTGTTTCGTGGTTACGTGAAATGACTCTTACACATGGGCACCTCAACCAAGAATGGAACATTTTAAGAGTTTTATAATATACTTCTACTGTGTATTTCATAGCTAAACAGTTTTGTGAAAGTATAACCTTGTAATGACAAGTGTAAGATATGTATATGTACGGAATTGTGTTTTATAAGGCGCTTTCTGTAATAATTGTGTACACCTGTTACTTGGTTGTTTATCCTTTGTTGCACATAACCCAAGGATGGGCAGACTCATGACCGAAATCGACCGCCTTTAATTCAAATAAGCAGGTATAGCTCTGTGTTATACGATACAGTTTTTTTTTAATGATGAAGACCTGTTGGAGTAAACGAAGTTCCAAAGTTGTTAAGAATAAATAAATGGAGAATGTAAATTGCAGCAGCAACTTATGGATGGGAGAAAATACTAATGCAAAACATCTGTTAAGAAAATTTCTCAAAGCTCAAACACTGTCCGGTTATTCTACTTTGCAATAAAGGACGAAGACAAGACATAGCATCAAATATGTTAGCCTTCGTAATGTACAAGATATTCATTACTATTGTCACTAATTGAATAAAACGCAAACTGGATGTCATTCATATGAAAGGAAGATGCTGTCATTACCAGTGGATGCAGCACAATGGACACATGAAATTTGGCAATGATATTATCGAACGGAGAAGTGAGTATCAGTTTCCACACTGCCTGGTATTCAAGGACTTTTGAGAATGATTTCGACTCATTTTCAACAAAATCAATAGTAACAACCCTTGATAAAAGGTGCAAGAACTTAAGTGTTTGTTAGTATAGTACAAAACATACCGTATTTGTCAATATAATAACTTCTGATTTGTGTAATTGGTATAATGGGAAATTTAGAACTGAAGGAAGAATCGAGAAAGGAGAGTCCAATCAACCAAAGGTAAGCGTAGCCATGCTGCCTTCTAATTGGTTTCCAGACTCTGGGTCTGATTCCTGTTTTCATTCTGATATACATTGTCGTTTCATGACCTACTCATTCCGGGTCAGAAGGTTTTCCATTTGATCCAATGTTCAGGTTATTATCATTCAGCTGTTTTTGGCTAACTCACTTATAACTCCAAGTATAACATGGACGCCACCTCTGCAGTCCACTGCAGACGACAGTCGCCGCATAAGCTTTGGAAGACAGTGAATAGCGATTGCAGCCCTGAACGATGAGGTCTTTCTGACTGATGGATTACGGTTTTACCTGAAAAGGGACTAGGATAAAGCTGTGTGCTGGATGCGGGTTAAGCTGCTCTGAGTATCACCCACAAAGCTGCCCCCTGGTGCACGGAGACTTGTAGAAAGAAACTGCTGGCTGCCGACACCATGTTGTGCCACTCGGGCACCAAAGTGTCACGCCGACAACACGCCAGCAGCCTACGCCCTCACGCACCACAGATTACATGAAGGGACGAGATAAAATGACTAACTCTCTCCTACATGCTCCATTACTGGGTTGTGCCCAATCCTAGTCCTATCAACCATGATAAATTAGTATCCATAGTTCATGAGTCATATAGAAACATTAAATGTAGTTATTGCTACACGATTTCCCTGTTTCGATAATTTTATTTACTAAAGACCCGAGTATAATATTCTGCATTTCCCCTAAGTCATTTCTAAGGTCACAATTGTATCCCAGTGCAGCACATATTGCTGAAACTATTCCATATGTGATATTCAGCTTCTGAGGGGCGTTTCGATACAGTCCAAGTCTGGAAGTCACAGAGAAGAGCCACGGACGTAGTTCCTTGCGTTACTAGTTATTATTGTCATGGGCAGATTAATCATGTCAGTTCAGTTCAGGACTTGATGGGTTGAGATTGATTTTTCAGAGTAACAGTAATGCAGTAGGAATTACTAGGTAACTGAGTGGTATTCTTGGTCAGTCTTCCTTGTTTTTTGATGCTTTAGAGTCAGAATTAATGTGGAGTAAGAACGGCTCTGCCCTTTGCAAAGACAGTGTCCATTTTCGGTGGGATGGCTTTATTCACATTGCAGTAGTTACTCTTGTAATTTGAGGATAGTTAACTGAGTGTGTACATGAGCACTGCACTGTTACAAGGCGGTCAGATTCAGTGGACACATTCTCAGAGAACAGGCCCAAAGTAAATTTTACACACCCAAACATACACACATTACAGCCTGGTTAGTGATAATGCTTCTCATACACTAAATATTGCTTTGAAATGTAAGCATCTGATGTATTAGAAACAGAAAGTCTGTGTAAATTACCAGTTTTTAGTTATAAGCACAGCACCACGTCTTCAGGCCACAAGTGGCCCATCGGGACCATCCGACCGCCGTGTCATCCTCAGATGAGGATGCGGATAGGAGGGACGTGTGGTCAGCACACCGCTCTCCCTGTCGTTATGATTGTTTTCTTTGACCGGAGCCGGAACTACTTTGGCTAGTAGCTCCTCAACTGGCATCACAAGGCTGAATGCACCAAGGAAGATGGCAACAGCGCATGGCGGCCCAGATGGTCATCCGTCCAAATGCCGGCCACGACCGACAGCGCTTAACTTCGGTGATCTGACAGGAACCGGTATATCCAGTGCGGCAATGCCGTTGCATTTTACTTATAAGAATCATACATAAATTTGTGATGTGGACACGATTCAACAACGGAGACTTGTGCAGCGAAGAACTGAAAAAAATCTGTGTTTCTAAATTGAAAATGGAGAGGGGAAGAAGGGAAAGGAAATGGAGGGCATCACTGCTGTCAGTTGCATCGGGACATTATGCGGAAGCAGCGTCGACGAGTAAAAAAGTGTACTACATCGTGTTAGAAGGGAGGAGCGTTAACCACTGCGCCATCTGAGTGACAGCGTTAGTCCAATAGTGCGAACTACTCGGCACGCCTCATGGCCGATCAACATTTCCATCAAGCGCCATTTATCCACAGTCTCTGTCCGTTTCCCCCACTTCACTCTCTGAGATTCCCACAGGAGGTGAGACGTATTTGTGCATCCCCACTGAAGAAGGTGGATCCACTGTGCTGCTACGCCAATCAGATCACATGATAGCGTAGTGTCTGTTCTTCCAGATATGTCAAAAAGCACAGATACCATGCATTCATGTACATGAAAAATTTATAATAGGGATTACTAGAAGAGGTCAAAAATGAATGAAAAGAGGAACAAACTGGGGTGGAAGACGAAACTGCTTCAATAAGGAAAATGAAAAGAACATATAGCGAGGTGAATTGATTACATATGAGGAAACTAAGTTCTTTAGCGGATTTCATGACGCGCAAATAAACAGGAAGATGACATTAGAGAACTTGTGATTAACAAATATTAGTGGTGTCGTAAGCGTACTGTCATATCGCAGGTTTAATTGTGGAGTATCTTTGCGGGCAGCCGCGTATAGAGAGTCAAGTACCGGACACGGAACTGTTATGCTGTGTAGTGTGTAGCTCTGCATGTAAGAGGCATAGTTAGTATGGAAGTTGAAGTGTTGCTACAAGGGCTATTACTGTTAAGTGATGAAATATGGAAATGGTTCAGAGCAAAGTGCGTCAAGGAGTAATGTAAAAATGAGCAGTGCTGCCGATAACGTATTTGTGTATCGTCTCGATGCGTGTCCTACCGTACAGTATCAATCATCCACGCCGTGTTCAGTCTCCTAGAATGAACTGATGTGAATCAGTAAAAAATTAGTCACCATAAAAGAGTGCAGTCAAGTCCCAGTGTCTTGTAGCGAGCGTGAGAACGTGCGTTTGGTCACCGCGTTCCGCATTATCAACACTCAGCCGAGCCGCGACGGTTACGCGCACGCTCGTACAAGTGAGAACTGAATTAACTATACGAAGAGTGTGAAAATGTCGTTACTAGTGTCAATGAGGACTGGTACCAAATATCTGTGTATGCGTGACGAGCGTAAGAACTTTCGTGCGATCACTCGGCTTCCGCATCATCAACAATCACCCGCGTCGTGTCGGTTACACGTGAGCTCGCCCGAATGATATTGTGTTAATTATCCATTAATTGGGATAACACTTCTGCATTAGAATGTAAGCAGCGCAAAGCTGCGACTTTCTTCTATCGTCTCAGAATATAGTTGTTCATACCAGACGTCGGACAGTGTTGTGTTTTGACGCTGAGTGGCTCCCCTAAACCCGCTTGTATCTTTCGACAGATAATTTCAGGCAAGCCAGCAGCAGTGTGGAGCAGAACAGTACGACCGCCGCGGGATTAGCAGGTACGTGGTGTGGACAGGGCGCACGGTCAAAGAACGACAACCAGTTTAAGAGACCTCCACCCCCATTAATACTCCTGGACGTGTTGCAGTGTGTATCACTATAGGCTGTAATGCATGCAGAGAACTGAAAGAATATGCAGGAGTGCACATCAAATTGCTGATTCTGCAGCTGGTGTTAATGGTGTTTATTGTTAGGGAGGGTATGATAATGGTGGTTGTGGGAATAGTGGTGCTGTTGGTAGTGGAGGTCTTCGGGTACGATTGTGATTACTCGGGTACGATTGTGATTATGTCGTGATAAAAATTATGGAGGCGGTGATGGTAATGTTCTACATCTACATCCATACTCCGCAAGTCACCTGACGGTGTGTGGCGGAGGGTACCCTGAGTACCTCTATCGGTTCTCCCTTCTATTCCAGTCTCGTATTGTTCGTGGAAAGAAGGATTGTCGGTATGCCTCTGTGTGGGCTCTAATCTCTCTGATTTTATCCTCATGGTCTCTTCGCGAGATATACGTAGGAGGGAGCAATATACTGCTTGATTCTTCGGTGAAGGTATGTTCTCGAAACTTTAACAAAAGCCCGTACCGGGCTACTGAGCGTCTCTCCTGCAGAGTCTTCCACTGGAGTTTATCTATCATTTCCGTAACGCTTTCGCGATTACTAAATGATCCTGTAACGAAGCGCGCTGCTCTCCGTTGGATCTTCTCTATCTCTTCTATCAACCCTATCTGGTGCGGATCCAACACTGCTGAGCAGTATTCAAGCAGTGGGCGAACAAGCGTACTGTAACCTACTTCCTTTGTTGTCGGATTGCATTTCCTTAGGATTCTTCCAATGAGTCTCAGTCTGGCATCTGCTTTACCGACGATCAACTTTATATGATCATTCGATTTTAAATCACTCCTAATGCGTACTCCCAGATAATTTATGGAATTAACTGCTTCCAGTTGCTGACCTGCTATTTTGTAGCTAAATGATAAGGGACCTATCTTTCTATGTATTCGCATCACATTACACTTGTCTACATTGAGATTCAATTGCCATTCCGTGCACCATGTGTCAATTCACTGCAGATCCTCCTGCATTTCAGTAGAATTTTCCATTGTTGCAACCTCTCGATACACCACAGCATCATCTGCAAAAAGCCTCAGTGAACTTCCGATGTCATCCACCAGGTCATTTATGTATTTTGTGAATAGCAACGGTCCTATGACACTCCCCTGCGGCACACCTGAAATCACTCTTACTTCGGAAGACTTCTCTCCATTGAGAATAACATGCTGCGTTCTGTTATCTAGGAACTCCTCAATCCAATCACACAATTGATCTGATAGTCCGTATGCTCTTACTTTGTTCATTAAATGACTGTGGGGAACTGTGTCAAACGCCTTGCGGAAGTCAAGAAACACGGCATCTACCTGTGAACCCGTGTCTAAGGCCCTCTGAGTCTCGTGGACGAATAGCGCGAGCTGGGTTTCACACGACCGTCTTTTTCGAATCCCATGCTGATTCCTACAGAGTAGATTTCTAGTCTCCAGAAAAAACATTATACTCGAACATAATACGTGTTCCAAAATTCTACAACTGATCGACGTTAGAGATATAGGTCTATAGTTCTGCACATCTGTTCGACGTCCCTTCTTGAAAACGGGGATGACCTGTGCCCTTTTCCAATCCTTTGGAACGCTTCGCTCTTCTAGAGACCTATGGTACACCGCTGCAAGAAGGGGGGCAAGTTCCTTCGCGTACTCTGTGTAAAATCGAACTGGTATCCCATCAGGACTAGTGGCCTTTCCTCTTTTGAGCGATTTTAATTGTTTCTCTATCCCTCTGTCGTCTATTTCGATATCTACCATTTTGTCGTCTGTGCGGCAATCTAGAGAAGGAAGCACAGTGCAGTCTTCCTCTGTGAAACAGCTTTGGAAGAATGTTGGTGGAGACGGCGCCGGTGGCGGCTGGGAGAGGGGTGTGCCGCTGACCTCTCTGAGCCGGAGCTGTTGCGCGGCAGCGACGGCGTCACATCGCGGCTGCCGGCGTCGTGCGCCTGCTCTGAGCTGCCGTCGCTGGAGCCGCTGGAGCGCCGCCTCGGGGGCCTCACCTGCTGCCGGCGCTGCCAGCTGCTGGAGGCGCGACCGAGCTGCGCGCTGGCGCGCTCGCGGGCCGTGGGCAGCCTGGAGGGAGAAGGGAGGTCGTCAGAGGTGGGCGGGGCGGGGCACGCTGGAGGCAGCTGACTGCGGGAGGGACCCTGCCAGTGGTTGCTCCATTATGGCCGAGTAGTGACTGACGACTTGAAGAACATAATTTTTATGTATAAACATGGCTCGGGAGGGGATGCTGACATATCAGCGGAAGCCACACAGCAGTAACAGACTGTGATGCTCGAATCTTGTCGCACTCCACTTATGGACATTTGTCTAGTTCCAGAAAAGCCCATTTCCTGGCTTTAACTATGTGACGTGGTTTTACGATTTGCATTGTCCGAGCGTCGGATACAGGGAGTAACATCAGCTCACCCCTTACAGTATTATAACCAGAGTCGGTCGTCATCCTGTGGTTTGATGCCCAGTGGTAAGTCTAAACTATGGATTCAGAAGATTTTGCAGCTATATCAGACGTGTGTTTCTCGACCTCCGCTACAGGATAGAGAATTCTGGGCTCTCTCAATAGGTCAGGTAAGCACCATACTAATGAAGCAGCTACTTGGGTGACAGTGTACATGTCGTGTGGTCATAGTATTTTTTTCTGTTTTAGGGGAATCCATTCTTGGTATAAGTGGTAAGTTGCCTGCCGTTATTCGAGACAGATCAGTCACATTACTCTCCGGGAACTTTTCTCTTCGCAGATAGGAAACAGAAAAGGTTAATATAACATCAGTATATGCAGTAGCATCTCGGAATTAGTTTCGATTATTGCTTGTTGGTTCAAATGGCTCTGAGCACTATGGGATTTAACTTCTGAGGTCATCAGTCCTCTAGAACTTAGAACTAATTAAACCTAACTAACCTAAGGACAACGCACACATCCATGCCCGAGGCAGGATTCGAACCTGCGACCGTAGCGGTCGCGCGATTCCAACCTGTAACGCCTAGAACCGCTCGGCCACCCCGGCCGGCTATTGCTCATTGCAGTTAGTATTAGGAACATAAAGTCGGTTGAAATCTGTAGTGAATAGCACCTAAATCGTAAATTCAGTTTCTAATGTATCTTACAAGGATAAGTTATACACCAATGGTGGCGGCGTATTAATTTCAGTAAAGGATTCGATAATGCCTAGTCATGTTGTTACAGATTCCGAATGTGAAATTATCAGTGTGAAGATAGGCGTCGGATGTGGGTGTAACAGAGTAATCAGACTCTTCCATAGACCACCTGCACCTGGGGCTGTGGTGACAGAGGGCGTCAGAGAGAACTTGTGGAATGCAATGAATACATTGCCTGAGCATGCCATGTAATAGGAGGTGACATTAGTTTGCGAAATATAGAACGGAAAAGTCATGCAATTAAAAATTCGGAATCGTGTGAAGTAATTCAAAATCTCATGTTTGAAAACTACTTCGAGCATATAGATCGAGAATCATCTAGCGAGATCAACATCCTACCTCTACCAGCAACAACCAGACTTTACATTTTCAAATTAGTTAACTTAGAGAAGATCATCAGTGATCATGAGTTTACTGGTGCTACAAGGAGTGTTAAGAAAGGTAGAAATAATCACCCTGGATTCGGTGTGGGGCGGCGGTGGGGTAGGTGGACTGCTGTGGCCTGTTGTGGGGTTTGGAGCCACTGAGGGTTACGGCGAGACGAAGCCTGTCTGTCGTTTCTAGGTCCCCAGTTTAAATACACAATACCCAATACACAAGGCAGAAATACATTTTTGCTTAGCAAGAGTAACAGCACACAACCTGCACAGTATCTGAACACTCGACATTAAATATTCAGGTCTGACAGAGATGATTTGAAACACATATTGACAAAAATTAAAAGTGTTTTATGATAAGCCTCAGACAAGTATCTTCCAAACAAGCTGTTAAGAAATGGGAAAGACCAAAGGTGGTGCAATAAACGTGTAGAAAGTTGGCAAGAAAGCAAAGAGAACTTCGCCACACTTTTAAGTGAAATCAAAGCCCTTCTAACCACTAAAGCTGAACGAAGCGAAAACGAACGTAAGGAGAGCAACGAGAGAAGCGTTCAGTGAGTCTGAAAGCGAAATTTCGCCAAACGATCTGTCAGAAAACACCAACAAGTTTTCATCTTACGTAAAGTCAGTAAGCGCTTCGAAATCATCTATTCAGTCGCTCAGTGATCATGCTAGAAACGAAACGAAAGATGACAGAGAGAAAATTGAAATACTGAATGCGGCACTCCAAACGAGTCATCGGGGAAGAGCGTAATAGAGTTCCTCCTTTTAACCACTCCACGAACACCATCTACATCTACGCGATTACTCTGCTATTCGCAATTAAGTGCCTGATAGAGGGTTCATTGAACCATCTTCAAGCTGTTTCTCTACCGTTCCACCCTCGAAAGACGTGCGGGAACACGAGCACTTAAATTTTTTTTGTGCGAGCCCTCATTTCTCTTATTTTATCGTTATGATCATTTCTCTTTATGTAGGTGGGCGCTAACAGAATGTTTTCGCAATCGGATTTGAAAACTGGTGATTGAAATTTCATGACAAGATCCCATCGCAAAGAAAAACGCCTTCGTTTTAATTATTGCCACTCCAATTCACGTACCATGTCTGTGGCACTATCTCCCCTATTTCGCGATAATACAATATGAGCCACCGTTCTTTCAACTTTTTCGATGTCATCCGTCAGTCCCACCTGATGCGGATCCCACACCGCACAGCAATACTCCAGAGTAGGGTGGTCTGTTTAGTAGACCTGTTGCACCTTCTAAGTGTTCTGCCAACGAATCGCAGTCTTTGGTTTGCTCTACCCACAACATTATCTATGTGATCTTTCCAATTTATGTTATTTGTACTTGTAATCCCTAAGTATTTACTCGAATTTGCAGCCATCAGATTTGTGTGACTCATCGCGTGATCGAAATTTGGCGAATTTCTTTTAGTACTCATGTGAATAACTTCACACTTTTCTATAATCAGGGTCAATTGCCACTTTTCGCAAAACACAGATATCTTAACTAAATAATTTTGTAATTCATTTTGGTAATCTTACGACTTTACAAGACGGTAAATGACAGCATCATCTGCAAATAATCTAAGACGGCTACTCAGATTGTCTCCTATGTCGTTAATATAAATCAGGACCAACAGAGGGCCTATAACACTTTCTTGGGGAACACCGGATATTACTTCCGTTTTACTCAATGAGTTTCCGTCTGTTACTATGAACTGTGACCTTTCTGACAGAAAATCACGAATCCAGTCGCACAAGTGAGGTGATATTCCATAGGCACGCTGTTTGTTAGAAGATGCCTTTTGGAAATCTAAAAATATGGAATCAATTTGACATCCCCTGTCGATAGCACTCATTACTTCACAAGTATAAAGAGCTAGTTGTATTTCGCAAAAACGATATTTTCTGCATCCGTGCTCCCTATGAGTCAATAAATTGTTTTCTTCGAGGTACTTCATAATGTTCGAATATCGTGTATTTTCCAAAGCCCTGATGGAAATCGACGTTAGTGATATGGGCCTGTAATTCAGCGGATAGCTCCTACTTCCATTTTTGGGTATTGGTGTTACTTAAGAAACTTTCCAATCTTTAGGTACGGATCTTTCTGTGAGCGAGGGGTTGTATATAACTGATAACAATGGAGCTATTGTATCAGAATAGTCTGAGAGGAACCTGACTGATATACAATCTGGACTGGAGGCCTTCCCTTTATTAAGTGATTTAAGCTGCTTTGCTAAACCGAGGATATCTACTACTATGTTTCTCATCTTGGCAGTAGTTCTTGATTGGAATTCAGGAATTTTTACTTCGTCTTCTTTGGTGTTGGAGTTTCGGAAAACCATGTTTAATAACTCTCTGTAGTGGCACTGTCATCAGTGACTTCACTTTTGTTATCGCGCAGTGAAGCTATTGATTGCGTCTTGCCAATGGTGTGCTTTCTATATTACTATTTCTTTGGGTTTTCTGCCACATTCCGAGTTAGAGTTTCATTTTGGAAATGATAAAAAGCATCTTATGTTTCGAACTTCTCCAAAATTTTGCCAATCTTGGGAATTTTGCATGGCATGTTTTTCCTTTGCTTCTGCAACAGCTATCTGACCCGTTTAATGTACCATGGGGGATCAGTACCATCACTTATTAATTTATGTGGTACATATGTCACAATTGCCGTCTATACTATCTCTTTGAAATCATTCCACATCTTTAATACGCTTACGGCATCAGATTGGATGGAGTGCAAACTGTCTATTAAAAAGACATATTTTTGAAGTAGATGTAATTTGGGTTCCTTTTTGATGGTCGTGGGTGTTACGGTATTCAGCCTAGCAGCAACTGCCTTGTGGTCGCTAATCCCTGTATTCGTCACAATATTTGTACAGGATTATTTGTTGCTAACAGGTCAAGTATGCTTTCGCAATCATTTACGCTTCGAGTGGGATAATTAACTAATTGTTCAAATAATTTTCTGAGAAAGCATTCAGTACAGTTTCGGATGACGTTTTATGTCTGCCGCCGGCTTTAAACGTATACTTTTTCCAGCATATCGAGGGCAGATCTACATCTACATCCATACTCCGCAAGCCACCTGACGGTGTGTGGCGGAGGGTACCCTGAGAATCTCTATCGGTTCTCCCTTCTACTCCAGTCTCGTATTGTACGTGGAAAGAAAGATTGTCGGTATGCTTCTGTGTGGGCTCTAATCTCTCTGATTTTATCCTCATGGTCTCTTCGCGAGACATACGTAGGAGGGAGCAATATACTGCTTGACTCTTCGGTGAAGGTATGTTCTCGAAACTTTAACAAAAGCCCGTACCGGACTACTGAGCGTCTCTCCTGCAGAGTCTTCCACTGGAGTTTATCTATCATCTCCTTAACGCTTTCGCGATTACTAAATGACCCTGTAACGAAGCGCGCTGCTCTCCGTTGGATCTTCTCTATCTCTTCTATCAACCCTATCTGGTGCGGATCCCATACTGCTGAGCAGTATTCAAGCAGTGGGCGAACAAGGTACTGTAACCTACTTACTTTGTAGTCGGATTGCATTTCCTTAGGATTTTTCCAATGAATCTCAGTCTGGCATCTGCTTTACCGACGATCAACTTTATATGATCATTCCATTTTAAATCACTCCTAATGCGTACTCCCAGATAATTTATGGAATTAACTGCCTCCAGTTGCTGACCTGCTATTTTGTAGCTAAATGATAAGGGACCTATCTTTGTATGTATTCGCATCACATTACACTTGTCTACATTGAGATTCAATTGCCATTCCGTGCACCATGCGTCAATTCGCTGCAGATCCTCCTGCATTTCAGTACAATTTTTCATTGTTGCAACCTCTCAATACACCACAGCATCATCTGCAAAAAGCCTCAGTGAACTTCCGATGTCATCCACCAGGTCATTTATGTATATTGTGAATAGCAACGGTCCTATGACACTCCCCTGCGGCACACCTGAAATCACTCTTACTTCGGAAGTCTTCTCTCCATTGAGAATAACATGCTGCGTTCTGTTATCTAGGAACTCCTCAATCCAATCACACAACTGATCTGATAGTCCGTATGCTCTTACTTTGTTCATTAAACGACTGTGGGGAACTGTGTCAAACGCCTTGCGGAAGTCAAGAAACACGGCATCTACCTGTGAACCCGTGTCTAAGGCCCTCTGAGTCTCGTGGACGAATAGCGCGAGCTGGGTTTCATACGACCGTCTTTTTCGAAACCCATGCAGATTTCTACAGAGTAGATTTCTAGTCTCCAGAAAAGACATTATACTCGAACATAATACGTGTTCGAAAATTCTACAACTGATCGACGTTAGAGATATAGGTCTATAGTTCTACACATCTGTTCGACGTCCCTTCTTGAAAACGGGGATGACCTGTGTCCTTTTCCAATCCTTTGGAACGCTTCGCTCTTCTAGAGACCTACGGTACACCGCTGCAAGAACAGGGCAAGTTCCTTCGCGTACTCTGTGTAAAATCGAACTGGTATCCCATCAGGACCAGCGGCCTTTCCTCTTTTGAGCGATTTTAATTGTTTCTCTATCCCTCTGTGGTCTATTTCGATATCTACCATTTTGTCAACTGTGCGACACTCTAGAGAAGGAAGCACAGTGCAGTCTTCCTCTGTGAAACAGCTTTGAAAGAAGACATTTAGTATTTCGGCCTTTAGTTTGTCATCCTCTGTTTCAGTACCATTTTGGTCACAGAGTGTCTGGACATTTTGTTTTATCCACCTACCGCTTTGACATAGGACCAAAATTTCTTAGGATTTTCTGCCAAGTCAGTACATAGAACTTTACTTTCGAATTCATTGAAAGCCTCTCGCATAGCCCTCCTGACACTACATTTCGCTTCGCGTAATTTTTGTTTGTCTGCAGGGCTTTGGCTATGTTTATGTTTGCTGTGAAGTTCCCTTTGCTTCCGCAGAAGTTTTCTAACTCGGTTGTTGCACCACGGTGGCTCTTTCTCATCGCTTACGATCTTGCTTGGCACGTACTCATCTAACGCATATTGTACGATGGTTTTGAACTTTGTCCACTGATCCTCAACACTATCTGTACTTGAGACAAAACTTTTGTGTTGAGCCGTCAGGTACTCTGTAATCTGCTTTTTGTCACTTTTGCTAAACAGAAAAATCTTCCTACCTTTTTTAATATTTCTATTTACGGCTGAAATCATCGATGCAGTAACCGCTTTATGATCGCTGATTCCCTGTTCTGCATTAACTGATTCAAACAGTTCGGGTCTGTTTGTCACCAGAAGGTCTAATATGTTATCGCCACGAGTCGGTTCTCTGTTTAACTGCTCAAGGTAGTTTTCAGATAAAGCACTTAAAAATATTTCACTGGATTCTTTGTACCTGCCACCCGTTATGAACGTCTGAGTCTCCCAGTCTATATCCGGCAAATTAAAATCTCCACCCAGAACTATAACATGGTGGGGAAATCTACTCGAAATATTTTCCAAATTATTCTTCAGGTGCTGAGCCACAACAGCTGCTGAGCCCGGGGACCTATAGAGACATCCAGTTACCATGTCTGAGCCTGCTTTAACCGTGACCTTCACCCAAATCATTTCACAATTCGAATCTCCGTCAATTTCCTTCGATACTATTGCACTTCTTATCGCTATAAACACGCCTCCCCCTTCACTGTCCCGCCTGTCACTGCGGTATACATTCCAATCTGAGTTTAGGATTTCATTACTGTTTATATGTGGTTTCAGCCAACTTTCTGTCCCTAGTACCATATGGGCGTTGTGACCGTTTATTAATGAGAGCAGTTCTGGGACCTTTCTATAGACGCTCCTGCAGTTTACTATTAGCACATTAATATTGTTATTCCCTGTTGCATTTTGCCTACTCCTGCCTTGCCGCGTCTCAGGAGGCGTCTTGTCGGGCCTAGGGAGGGAATTCTCTAACCTAACAAAACCCCATGCGCACTCCACACGTACTCCGCTACCCTCGTAGCCGCTTCCGGCGTGTAGTGCACGCCTGACCTATTCAGGGGGACCCTACATTTCTCCACCCGATAGCGGAGGTCGAGAAATTTGCACCCCAGCTCTCCGCAGAATCGTCTGAGCCTCTGGTTTAAGCCTTCCACTCGGCTCCAAACGAGAGGACCGCGATCGGTTCTGGGAACGATACTACAAATAGTTAGCTCTGATTCCACCCCGCGAGCGAGGCTTTCCGCCTTCACCAACTCCGCCAGCCGCCTGTACGAACTGAGGATGACCTCTGAACCCAGACGGCAGGAGTCATTGGTGCCGACATGAGCAACAATTTGGAGTCGGGTGCACCCAGTGCTCTCTATCGCCGCCGGTAGGGCCTCCTCCACATCCCGGATGAGACCCCCCGCCAAGCAGACAGAGTGAACACTGGCCTTCTTCCCCGACCTTTCCGCTATTTCCCTAAGGGGCTCCATCACCCGCCTAACGTTGGAGCTCCCAATAACTAATAAACCCCTCCCCCCGTGTGCCTGCTCGGACCTTGCTGAAGGAGCAGCCACATGTCCACTCACAGGCAGTGCGGGCGATGCCACACGGCCAGCCTCCACATTGACCCTCCGCCTCGTGCGCCGCGAACTGCGCTGAACCCGCCACTCCCATTGGGGAGAGGGTGGCCCAACCGCGCCCGCTACCCGCGAAGATGTTTCGACAGCAGGGACAGTGGGTGAAGCATGTAACACCTGGGGTGTACCTTGCGACGCACCAGACTCCCCACTACCGCTACACTCCGAGGCAGCAGCGTGGCCAGCTCCTCGTGCGTCCGTACACAGCAGTCACACATCCTATCCATCCTAAGGAATCAATTTACTGAAGTCATCACCGACTGTGAGTGGGGTACCTATTTGAAATTAGACTCAAGTTTTCTTTGAACTGTTCAGCAACTATATCTTCTGAGTTGGGGGGAAGGTAAAACTATCCAATTAATATTTTATTCCGATTGTCAAGTATAGCCTCTATCCATACTATTTCGCAGGAACTATCTCATTAAATTTCACTGCAAGGTAACTACTGACAGCAATAAATATTCCACCACCAACTGTATTTAATCTATCCTTTCTTGAACACTGTTAGGTCGTTTAGGGCTTATTTCCGGCTTTGTCAGCTTTGCGTACCTATAACTATTTGAGCTTCAGTGCTTTCTATTATGGCTTGGAGCTCTGGTTCTTTCCTAACACAGCTACGATGGTTTACAACTACAATACCGATCGTTTCTACAGCTACCTTACTGTGTCTTACCTGCCCCCTTTTAGACGGACGCCCTTTTATCATAATGGCAAATTGCGAGATAAGTGATCAGCAAAGTGTGTCCTAGTAACAGGTACCGTTGCCTATAGCTTCGATGCTCCGTACCGTCATTTGATGACGTTCCTGGACACGAGTTCCTACCAGCAATTTGTTCCTCAAGATACCCTCTGCCGCTCCTCAGAGTTTGCTAAACATTTCTCAGACACCCTGTATACGAGGTAAATCACCTAAAACTTGCTATTAATGTAACGTTTTCACAGAATGGATTGGTAGTCAGGGCCCGTATTGTTAGCCAATAAAAAGAGTGTAATAATACTTCTTTGCAAACATACACTTTTTAAATACAACAACGCCATTGAAATTAAAAAACTAAAAGTAGGGTAATTTTAAATGTCAGCGGAGTTTATTGCAGAGTCTAGTGCAAGTCGTTGCGAGGTATTGTATTTTGAAAAGTTTTCACATAGACACTTGTTTCTGCCATTCAAACTGCGTAGTTGCTAGGAACGATGTTAATTGTTACCTTAGAGTGTATTTATGTGTTCCTTGAGTGCACTGCGAATTGCTACTAAGTTAGTATGTGACAGTCGAAGCAGTAGCCTGTGACTGGACGATGGGAGTTACATATGCAGAAAAGCCGGTATACTCGTGGTGTATGGAGAGTGTAGGAAGAATGCAGTTCGTTCTTGTACGGTGTATGCTGCAAGATATCCCAATAGACGTCAAATAAGTCGGCAATTGGTTATCAACTTTTTCAACCAGTTTCGTGAAAGTGGTAGTGTAGCACCTAGACAACGTAATAGAATGAAAGAAATGACGACAGAAGAGGGACAAATTAATGTTCTTGCTGCTGTCGCAGTTGATCCACACGTCAGCTCCCACGTAACGGTACGAGGAAGTGACATTCTCCATCAACATAGGTTCCATCCCTATCACATTTTTCTCCATCAAGAGCTGCGTTAAACGATTATGAAAGCGTTGTTAACTTCGTATACATGGGCATTAAAACAGGATACTCCAGGTGCATCATATATCTTGTTTAGTGATGAAGCTACATTTACCAATCTCAACCAGGTAAACCGCTGAAACAACCACTATTGGTCTTCGAAAGGTGGAACGTCGGCGTCCATGGAGTGCAAACGTGTGGTGTGGGATAACGAACCATCAGCTAATAGGCCCGTTTTTCATACACGGAACACTGACGCACACACGTATTTTTCATCAACGGAACACTGGACGAGCACAACTATCGCAGCCTCCTAGAAAGCCCAAGCGACTAGAAAGAAGCGCAGATGTCTCCGTATATACTTTGTAAGAAGGGCAAAAGAGCGGACATCCAAACTTACAGATCAGTACCCTCGACCTCAGGTTGCTGCAGACTTCTTGAGATTATTCTAAGGAAGAAAGTAATAAATTCTCTTGAGACAGGAAAACTTCAGTCCCCAGACCAGCACGAATTTAGAAAACGTCGATTGTGTGAAACTTAGCTTGCGCTTTTCTCGCACGATCTCTTACGAAGGTCAACAGGCAGATTCCACTTTCCTAGATTTCAGAAAAGTGTTTGACGTACTGCCTACTGCAGGCTGTTAACGAAGGTACGAGCATGCGAAATACGTTCCCAGATACGTGAGCGGCTCGAAGACTTGTTATGTAAAACCAGTACTCCGGCGTCGACGGCGATTGTCCACCGGAGACGAGGTTGTCGTCAGGAGTGGCACAGGGGAGGGTGTGAGTGGAGCGCTTATTGTTTTCTGTATGCATAAATGACCTGGCGGACAGGATGGGCAGAAATCTGCGACTGTTTGCTGATGACGCTGTGGTGTACAGGAAGGCGCCCTCCTGGAGTGACTGTAGGATAATGCAAGGTGACTTAGAATTTCTATTTGGTGTGATGAATGGAAGCTTGGTGTAAGTGCACAATAAGTAAGTTAAAGCAGTTGCGCAGGTGAAACAGTCCTGTAACGTTCGAATATAGTTTTAATAGTCTGTTGCTTGATAGAGTTAGGTATCGATTAAATATTTAGGCGTAGTGACGCAAAGCGATATGACACGGAACAAGCACGTAATATCTGTAGCAGGGAAGCCGAGTCGTCAACTTCGGTTTGTTGGGAAAATTGGGTGAAGTGCAGATGGTTTATAAGGGACACCGCGTATAAAACATGCGAATCCCTTTCTGAACACTCGCAAGCGGGTGTACGGATTTGGTATTAAAAAAGTAGTCATCTTTTGTATTTCATTGGATTCAAGCTACTTAATAATTCTGACAGACCATAGCCAAGTCAGTGGAATTGGTTCTTTTACCTGTTGATGAATAAAGTCGATGAAGATGAAAAACTGAGTACTGCGAAAATAATTTTCAGTTATATCTAACTTTATTTTTGTCTCGATTCATTTCTTGAAATTATATCTGCAGGAACGTTCCATCAAAGCGAGTTTAATCTACATTGTTTAAAAATATTCTTACCGTTTTCCATCTCAGGTTTAAGTCCACCAAATCTATATATCACCCATACCAAACTGCAAAGGACAGAAACTTGAAATTTGGAGAGGGTGTGGGTTTTATAGTGTAGGCATTCTTTACGAAAAGATTTTTCAACATTCCACCCATAAGAGGGTTAATTAAGGGACGATTTTCTTTAAACCTGTTGGTTTTAAGGCAGTTTTGAAATCAGAGCAACGAAAACTGGTATTTGGTTTCTCGGTCAGAAATTAAAAAATATTTGTTTCAGGATTTTTGGAAATTTAACCTCTATGTGGTGAAACAGTGGGCAAATAAATCTATGGAAATTTGAATTTGTTTGAAATGGGGGTGAAGATTACTAAGAAAATATTTCCTTATATTCAAAAGTTTAACATGAAAATTGGTAATTCAGTTCTCTGTTAGATACAAGGAAATATATGTTACGGGATGAAATTTCCTATGGAAACCTTGGATTCCAGCTGTAACCGTACTGTCATATCGCTGGTTTGGTTGCGGAGTATCTTTGTGGACAGGCGCGTCTGTAGAGTCGAGCACCGGACACGGAACTGTTATGTTGTGTTGTGGGTAGCTCTGCATGTGAGAGGCACTGTTTGTATGGAAGTTGAAGTGTTGCTAAAGTGCTATTACAGTAAAGTGTTAAAACATGCAAATGATTCAGAGGAAAGTGCGTCAAGAAGTAATTAAAAAATAAGCAGTGCCGCCGATAACGTATTTGTGTATCCTCTCGTTGCGTGTTGTACCGTACTGTATCAATCATCCGCACCGTGTTCGGTCTCTCAGAATGAACTAATGTGAATCATCAAAAATTAGTTACCATAAAAGAGTGCAAACAAGTGCTAGTGTTTTATAGCGAGCGTGAGAACGTGCGTTCGGTCATCGCGTTCCGCATCATCAACAATCAACGGCGCCAAGACGGTTACGCGCACGCTTGTATAACTGAGATCTGTGAATTATAAATCTAACTTTGTGAACAGTGTTAAAATTTATTACTAGAGTCCAGGAGGACTGGTACCAAATATCTGTGTATGCGTGACGAGCGTAAGAACTTTCGTGCAATCATTCACGTTCCGCATCATCAACAATCACCCGCTTGGTGTCGGTTACGCGTAATCTCGTCTGAGTGATATTGTGGACTGGTAATCATTCATTAATTGGGATAACCACTTATGAATTAGAATGTAAACAGTGCAACCTGCGGTTTTCTTTTATCATCTCAGAATATAGCTGTTCACACCAGACGTAGAACAGTGTTGTGTTTTGACGTTGAGTGGCTCCCCTAAACCCGCTTGCATATTTAGATAGACAATTTCAGGCAAGCCATCAGCAGTGTGTAGCAGAACTGTACGACCCCCGCGGGAATATTGGGTACGTGGTGTGGACAGGGCGCACGGCCAATAAACGCAGAAACGACAACCAGTTACGGGCGTGTTACGTGGCGACGTGTATTCAGGACCTGCAATTTTCGGATAAGAAATTCCCTGTAATTAATTAGGAGAGTGAACTATTCGTGTATGAACAGTGACTGTTGATTTGGACTGTTCAGTGACATCACACGAGCTGTGGGATGTGTACGTCAAAGAACTTGTGACACACTGTGACAGTGCATCCGATCCGTGACAGTGCAAAGAACTAGTGCTGTGAAGTAAACATACTCTACGGTGGCGCGCTTTTGACGACGCTAGCGGCACCGATGTGCGAAAGTGAACACTAATGTGACAGCCATTACGGTACACGACTCTAGTGTCACCTATGGACAAAAGTGAAAACTTTTCTGCAGTCATCACCGGTACGACGTGAGCGGCGCCTAAGAGTGACGCAGAAAATATTACCACGCTTTGAAGAGAGGGTGCAGTGCTGACAGCCAGACGGTGTCAACTGAGGCGGCGTTACGCAACAGCCGCGACTGCGAGGTTACCAGGCATCGCGAGTAAGTCGCGCAACACAACGTTACCTCACGCAACTGAAGCAATGAGAGTAATTAACTGGCGGTGCAGATTGCATTCTATAATTACAAACAGTGACAGTTAAAATCCTTTTGTATCTTTAAATTAATGTCACGAGACATTATTTACCTAGCCGATCGTACAGTAAAGTAAATGTCACCGTCAGACGCTCCTTACTTAGCAGTTTATTTTTTTAACAGTTAATATAATTGCAGAACTATATTTCCATTGGCTTCTATTCCATTCTTTTTTTCTCTCTTACGTGATCTTGTATGTTATGTGCGCTTCTGAGCACGAATTACAGCGTTCAATGCATATGGCATTGTAGTTTGGTTGTGGTTATTGCCATCCATTCTGTGCTAAGAGTGTTGTTGTGATTTGTTTATTGCTCGCTCGAGTGATTTATCTGTGGGTCAATATGGTAACTAATGAGGTTCGTGCAACTGCGGTAAAAAGGGAGGTGAAGGCAGACTCTGCAGGTGAAAGTAATCAGGCGGAGACAAAAACAGAAGCAAGTAGTAGTGAAATGTTGAAGGATTCCGGTATAGGGGACAGTAGTATATCAACAGGGATGGGAAGTCCTAATGCAGTGTCGTCACCAATCATGGAGACGCCCAAACTGTACACTTAGTTCTGACCAGTCCATCGTTGACATGCTCAGAACATAATTGCGTGATAATAAACAAGATATTAAGCGAATGTTAGAGCATAATAATAAACAATTAAAGGAAGAAAACAAACAATTAAGGGAAGATATTAAGCGATCAGTAGAGCTAGATAACAAACAATTAAGGGAAGATATTAAGCCATCGGTAGAGCATATAAACGAACCACTCGGTAAAAAGATCGACGAGACTAATGAGCCTCTAAGGAAACTGCCTGAGTCAAGTCATCAGAGAATAGATGAAATTACCGTTCGGTTTGAGGAGAATGTTGCAGGCAGTACTAAACGTTTTGAAAAGGTAGAGTCTGATGTCAAAGAAGTGAAGGAAGAGGTTGAGGTTTACGACGAGCGTTTCGAACAACTAGATGAGGAAGTGAAACACTGTAAACACAGGATATTCAAATGGTTCAAATGGCTCTGACCACTATGGGACTTAACATCTGTGGTCATCAGTCCCCTAGAACTTAGAACTACTTAAACCTAACTGACCTAAGGACATCACACACATCCATGCCTGAGGCAGGATTCGAACCTGCGACCGTAGCGGTCACGCGGTTTCAGATTTAAGTGCCTAGAACCGCACGGCCACACCAGCCGGCAAACACAGGATATCAGCTGTTGCGCTAAACCAGGATGTGTACGCACGGCGAGTAGAAGAGGTGTACAGTGAGGTACGAAAGACTAATGAACAGGTCGGTCAGCAGTTGAAGAGTGATGTGAAATCACTATTACGTGATGCAAGCATTGCTGGAGGTAGCTTAATCAGTATACAAAATGATGAAGTCTTCCTTGGCATTGGGAATTTTTAGATCTTCGAACCAAATGGCAGGTGGCATCCCAGAGATTTCCTAGATCAATTGAAGGGCGTGTTACCTGAATTATGGGATGAGCAGAGAAAGGTACGCTTTGTTGCAGAAAGATTGAAAGATGAAGCTGGTACCTGGGGCATGAGAATAGGACATGAGTGTACAACCTTTGCTGAATTTGAAATAGAATTTTTGCAACAATATTAGTCACGATGGAAGCAAAATGCAGTACGTAACAGTCTATACCAAGGTAGAAGGTTTGAGAGAGGGCGTGACCAGAACGTAAAAAAGTTGTTCGAAGATTATTATGAGAGGAACTTGTATTTTGATGAACCGATGACGACAGAAGCAATAGTGTCTCTGATCTAAACTACCGACAGGAGTTCAGGAAAAATTGCTAGCAATCCCTAGAGATGACACAGAGGCAATGAAGTCAGCCTTAGGACAATTAGACATGTTGTATGATTCACGAGGAACAGGAGGAGAAGAAGGTGATAGTAGAGTATCAGGGAACAACGAATATTGGAATAATAATGGCAGTAGACATGGCAGTAGTTGAGGGGCCATGGTGGTCACAGAGGACACCGTGGTGGCTACGGATATCAGAACCCAGGGCACGATGCATCACATAACCAGGTGCGAGGCTCAAATCATACCCCAGACAGGTAGCGTAGGGAAGGAACACCGGAAAACTAGAGGAGGTTCCTGGTGTGGCCCAATCAGGAACGGAGGATGGGAGGCCCATAATTATGTCTATTCACAAGCTGGGTAATGTGACAGAGATTGTGGAAGACCTATTGCAAGAAGTTGGGAAGGCCGTTAGGAAGATATACAGCCTATAATTGAAACAGAAATCTTTGGTACTCGTCTCGATGTTTTGGAGGATTCTGGTAACCATATCAATGCAGTATGTCAGAAGCTCTATACAAAGTGGGTGGAAAAAGGAAGGGGGATACCCAATTTTCCTGTTCATAGAATATGTATCACAGGTGCTGTTGGTGCAAAGAGCAAGCTTATTAAGGAACAGACCTTAGTCACAATGAAGCTTGGTGATGAAGATTATGATGTTTCAGCACTAGTCATGCCTGGGTTGGCGTTGCCCATAAACTTGGGGGGTAGACTGGCTAAGTGAACAAAAGGCTCAGTTAAACTCTGGAAAAGGATGTGTGGAAGTGCAGAAAGGAGGAACAGAAGTTGTTATTGCCTTTAAAGAGAGGATCAATGTCAAAGAAGTAGTTGGAACGACTAAGATATGCTGTGATGTCGATCTGCAACTAACACCACAAGGCACTGTGAAAGGAGATTCGGAAGCTCTGAGCAAGAAGCAGTGGAGATGGGAAGGCAAGATCAGCATGGGAGACATTGACCCTGTTGTCGAACAGAAACTCCAGTTATTAGAGCATCAAGACTGTCAGACCAAAGAAGAATTAATGAGGGTCCTGCGAAGGTACAGGCAGGTTTTTTCAAGTGAACCTGGTATAATCGAGAAGCTGAGTGCAAATAACAAGTGTATGAGCTTGACCCATTTTTTGTACGACCTAATGCGATACCTCAATCAAAACGTGAAGCAGTGAAGGAAGAGCTCCAGAGTGCAACCTGCGGTTTTCTTTTATCATCTCAGAATATAGCTGTTTATACCAGACGTAGAACAGTGTTGTGTTTTGACGTTGAATGGCTCCACTAAACCCCCTTACATATTTAGATAGATAATTTCAGGCAAACAAGCAGCAGTGCAGGGCAGAACTATGGTACGTGGTGTGGACAGGGCCCACGGTCGAAACGACAACCATTTGTACTCCCGGGCGTGTTATATATATATATATATATATATATATATATATATATATATATATATATATATATATATGTGTGTGTGTGTGTGTGTGTGTGTGTGTGTGTGTGTGTGTGTGTGTGTGTGTTTGCCTTCTCTATTGCTTGTAGGTGCGCCTCTGTAGCTCAGTGGTCAGTGGTGAGCGCGTGTGACTGCTGTGTGGTGGAGCGGTGTTCATTCAGAGTACTGTACAGTACTTCCAATCCAGGCGTTTCTCCGTGTTGGGAGGGCCAGGATGGGGGGCGCTCTGGTTCTTCTTACCTCGCGACGCCATCTGAGGTGAGAAGCTGCTCTCAGACGAGGAGTAGCAGCTGAAACTATAGGAAGCCGGAAACGGCCTGGAGAGTGGTGACGATTAGCGATCATCACGTCATTATAGCAACTATGATTATTTAAGTTAATAAGTCAGTGAAGAAGGGTTGGAGAGGGTTTCTGCTGAACAGGGCAGATAAGCAGTTATTAACATCTCACTTAGACATTGAATTTGCATCACTTATTTCCATTAGGATTGATGTAGAGGAACTATGGACGAAGTTTAAGCAGACTCTAAACAGTGGTCTGAGTTATATGCCTAGTAAGTGGAAAAGGCTCTAAAAGACACACCGTGGTTTAGTAACTAAATTCGACAGATGCTGAGGAAGCACAGACTGTTAGACTCTTGGTTCAAATGGGAACGTATAAATGACGAAGAGCGAAGTTTAGTAGAGATTCGCGCATCTGTGTAAAGACCTATGCTCGAGGTATATAACAACTACCACCGTCACACCCTAGCAAAAAACCTGGTAGAGAACCCACGGAAATTCTGGTCTTACGTAAAATTGCTAAGCGGATCCAAGGGTTCCATTATCTCAATTGTTGACCAATCTGGTTTCGCAGCTGAAGATAGCAAAACGACAGCAGAAGTTTTAATTTCGCGTTCACACAGGAGATCGTGCAAAACTGTAAGTAGGCTGTTTAAGTTTTCTTATTGGTAACGCCACGTAGCGCTCTGTATGAAAATCACTGGCTGTGCTGTGTGCAGTCTGTGGCTAGTTTGCATTGTTGAATGCCATTGTAGCGTTGGGCAGCTGGATGTTAACAGCGCGTAGCGTTGCGCAGTTGGAGGTGAGCCGCCAGCAGTGGTGGATGTGGGGAAGTGAAATGGCGGATTTTTGAGAATGGATAATTTGGAGGTGTGTCCATCAGAAACAGTATATTTGTAAGAATGGATGTCATGAACTGCTATCTATATTATGGCTATTAAGGTAAATACATTGTTTGTTCTCTATTAAAATCTTTCATTTGCTAACTATGCCTATCAGTAGTTAGTGCCTTCTGTAGTTTGAATCTTTTATTTAGCTGGCAGTAGTGGCGCTCGCTGTTTTGCAGTTGTTCGAGTAACGAAGATTTTTGTGAGGTAAGTCATTTGTGAAAGGTATAGGTTAATGTTAGTCAGGGCCATTCTTTTGTAGGGATTATTGAAAGTCAGATTGCATTCCCCCAAAAATATTGTGTGTTAGTTAAAGCACAGTCTTGAACAATTTTTCTAAGGGGACGTTTCATATGTCGACCCTTAGCCGAGGATACCTCACTGGAATCTTCTGATTTTTTCTTGTAGTTTGTGTAATTAGTGTAGCTATTGTTTATTGCCAGCGCGTAATTATAGAGAGAATTTCATTTGTAGTTGTAGTTTTTCATTGTTGTACAGAAAAACACTTGTGGCATGCACATAGATTTGCACCAAGTATTTCGCAGCTGCACTTGCAATTACCTAGATATTATTTTCAGTGCTATGTTAATGTGTTTTCTTATTTTGCTCTTCAAATTGTGCTTTTCTGTGTTGTCGTGTGAAATATTGTGGCAATAATGGCGTGTAAAAAACGTAATACTAGGCTCCAAAGTAAACTGAGAAATGACAGTGAAGACGAAAGTAGTGTGTTAGCGCCACCGTGTAATGAATTAACTAATGTTCAAACTAGTAATTTGGTAATTATGCATAGGGAACTGGAGCGGGCGGCAAATAATTGTGTAGACAGTGAAACAAGTAGTGAACAGGGAAGCATTATCGATCGATCGGTCGGCAACAGCTCACCTGAGGAATCCGAAATGACAGAACACAATATTGCAAATAGTGTAGACTCAGGTTTTAGGTCCTCACCGTTTTCTCAAATAAGTCAAGACACATTTTCTGCTCGTCAAAATGTGAATGTTGCCGGTGCAAATGCACTGCCGAAAAGCATAGAGGAACAGATTCCAGACACTAATACATTATTATTGCAATTAACGCAGAAAATGAAACAAAGTCAGAGACAAACACAGCAACAGTTAGACACAATGGAACAAAATCTTCGGAAGTTGGACATCACGCTTGAACAAAAACGTGAAGATTTAACTACATAAAATCGAAGCGAAATGTCAAAAAATCTGCAATGACGTAAAAACACAAATTTGTGAGGATTTTCCACCTATTTTTTGCGTCATGAAAATGCATTACATAATCACGAAGCAGCCATAAAGGAACTGCAAACTATTGTTCATGAAAATCACGACACCTTGCAAGCTAAAATTGACTCAGTGCATCTTCCGATTCGGTTACGCAACTTGCAAAAACTCAGGAAAACTTAAAGGACACAGTAGATACTGTGAAAATTGGTTCAGAAAGACACATGGAGGAAATTAGTTCATTATCAGAGAAAGTATGTGAACTTTCGGATCAACTAAATAATTTATCTACGAAGGTAGGTGATAATCTGAATGACACAAAACCGGTAGTCTTTAATGACACAGAAGAGTGCGAACAAATTAGGAAGTTCAAACAAAATCAGAATTAAATTAATACGCAACACCAAAGAGAAATCCGGGAAGTACAAGATCAGTTGACACAGATAATACAATAATTCCCTCAGCATCACCCGACATAATTTGACTACATTCCATTATCCTCGTTTTGCTTTTGTTGATGTTCATCATATATCCTCCTCTCAAGACACTGTCCATTCCGTTCAGCTGCTCTTCGAAATCCTTTGCTGTCTCTGACAGAATTACAATATCATCGGAGAACCTCAAAGTTTTTATTTCTTCTCCATGGATTTTAATGCCTACTCCGAACTTTTCTTTTGTTTACTTTATTGCTTGCTCAATATACAGATTGAATAACATCGGAGAGAGACTGAACCCTGTCTCACTCCCTTCCCAACCACTGCTTCCCTTCTATGTCCCTCGACTCTTATAACTGCCATCTGGTTTCTGTACAAATTGTAAATAGCCTTTCGCTCCCTGTATTTTACCCCTGCTACCTTCAGAAATTGAAAGAGAGTATTCCAATCAACATTGTCAAAAGCTGTCTCTATGTCTACAAATGCTAGAAACGTAGGTTTGCCCATCCTTAATCTAACTTCTAAGATAAGTCGTAGGGACAGTATTGCCTCACGTGTTCCAACATTTCTACGGAATCCAAACTGATCTTCCCCGAGGTCAGCTTCTACTAGTTTTTCCATTCGTCTGTAAAGAATTCGCGTTAGTATTTTGCAGCTATGACTTATTAAACTGATAGTTCGGTAATTTTCACATCTGTCAACACCTGCTTTCTTTGGGATTGGAATTATTATATTCTTCTTTAAGTCTGAGGGTATCTCGCTAGTCTCGTACATCTTGCTCACCAGATGGTAGAGTTTTGTCAGGACTGGCTCTCCCAAAGTCGTCAGTAGTTCCAATGGAATGCTGTCTACTCCGGGGGCCTTGTTTCGACTCAGGTCTTTCAGTGCTCTGTCAAACTTTTCACGCAGTATCTTATCTCCAATTTCATCTTCATCTACATTCTCTTCCATTTCCATAATATTGTCCTCAAGTACATCGCCCTTGTATAGACCCTCTATATACTCCTTCCACCTTTCTGCTTTCCCTTCTTTGCTTAGAACTGGGTTTCCATCTGCGCTCTTGATATTCGTACAAGTGGTTCTCTTTTCTCCAAAGGTCTCTTTAATTTCACTGTAGGCAGTATCTATCTTACCCCTAGTGAGATAAGCCTCTACATCCTTACATTTGCCCTGTCGATCTCATTTTTGAGGCGTCTTTATTCCTTTTTGCCTTTTTATGGTTCTTGAACCAAGTGTTAGCTATAATTAAGTTGTGCTCTGTGCAAAATTCTACCAGACGGCTTCCTCTTTCATATCTTACCCCCAATCCATATTCACCTACTACGTTTCCTTCTCTCCCTTTTCCTACTACCGAATTCCAGTCACCCATGACTATTAAATTTTCGTCTCCCTTCACCACCTGAATAATTTCTTTTATTTGATCATACATTTCTTCAATTTCTTCGTCATCTGCAGAGCTAGTTGGTATATAAACTTGTACTACTGTAGTAGGTGTGGGCTTCGTATCTATCTTGGCCACAATAATGCGTTCACTATGCTGTTTGTAGTAGCTTACCCGCATTCCTATTTTCCTATTCATTATTAAACCTACTCCTGCATTACCACTATTTGATTTTGTGTTTATAACCCTGTAGTCACCTGACCAGAAGTCTTGTTCCTCCTGCCACCGAACTTCACTAATTCCCACTATATCTAACTTTAACCTATCCATTTCCCTTTTTAAATTTTCTAACCTACCTGCCCGATTAAGGGATCTGTGGGCTAGACAATAAGGGAACCAAAATAATTATTATCAAGGGAGACAGAATAACTTAAGACGCAACGGTCCAGCACGCAGTTACGATTCAGGGAGAAATTCTCCACCACGTGACTGACAAGAAAGAAACCATGGAATCTACCGACATGACGACAGACGATATGATCGTAACGACAGACCTGAATTGCATCAGAACTGGCGGGATTCAAACTGGGCAGGGCCCTCTCGACAAGGTGAATTGTAGAAGTTAGGTCTCCAAATCCCAATAACGACGCGCGCCAACAAAGAGACAATAGCAATGACTCACACCGCTGGCAGCCACAAAACGTACGCATGAAACTGACGACGCAGCTGCCGTAGCTAGTAATTACGTAAAAACTGAAGACATTACGGACATCTTACTCCAGGAACACGACGTAAAACGTAACAACATATTATATCCTGTGATTCACATTACTGTAAATGACGTAAAATTTACGGCAGTACTTGACTCTGGCAGTCCCATTTCAGTAATTAGCGAAACAGCCTTTAGGAAATGCAACAAATCGAACGATTGCCCCACACTTCCGTTACGTAAGATTAAATTACAAGGTGCGATCGTTGGAAAAAGTGTAGATGTACGACAACAAACCAACGTAGAATTCTTCTGTCAAAGCCATAACTTCTTTATGAACTTTCTTATTGTTCCATTATTGTCGACGGAAATTATATTGGGAGTAGGCTTTTTGAATGAATAGAAAGCAATCTTAAACTTTCACGATGCTGAAATAAATTTAGAAAAAGAAGGTAAGTCAATAGCTTTGAAATTAGAAGATTGGCTCTCAAACCATGACGAGGAATTTAATCGCCCTTACCTTCTGTTAGACAACAGTTCGGAATTTTCTACGGAACTAGACACTAACAATCACTCTGCAAGTACTGGCAGGGATGATATCGACGACATATTTGAAACTAATGAGTTAATTCAGAATAAAATCCAAACAATTGAGAATTGTAATGACACTGATAGACAAGACCTTTTTGAGACTTTACAAGCACATTCCACAGTTTTTACTCATAAAACAGGAACAATCAAGGGATTTCAATACCAATTTCGTGTTCGTGAGCATACTAAATTTTGTGTTAGACCATACGTAATTCCAGCACATTATAAGGACCGTGTTAGAACAGAAATACAATCTATCCTTGACGAGGGCATTATTGAGCCTGCAGTAAGCCCATACAACAATCCATTACATGTTGTTGAGAAGAAAAATGGATCGATCAGACTTGTCTTAGATTCGAGACAAATCAATGCTATCATTATTCCTGAAACAGACAGGCCGCAAACGATGTAAGGACATCTTCAAAATTTTAATGGTGTAAAAGTGTTGTCTTCTATTGATCTCAGATCCAGCTTTTATCAGATCGAACTTCATCCAGAATATAGAAAATACACAGCTTTTCTTTGTTTCGGGGTTTGTTATCAATTTTAACTTCCTTTTGCTTTGAACATTTCTTTGGCAGCATTCATTCGCGGGCTAAATTCCATATTACTTCAGTTCTTAAAACGTCACATCACCTAATATGTGGACGATATTCTGATAGCAGAAGCCTCCTGGTAACAACATAATCGCATCCTCAACAGTTTGTTACGTATTTTTGCAGAATCTGGAATTACAGTTAACTTGGAAAAGTCTGAATTCGGTAGGTCAAAGGTGAAGTTTTTGCGACATATTATTTCTTCTGAAGGCATTCAGCCGGATCCTGAAAAGTTAGAAGCAATCAGAGCCATTCCAGTTCCATCCACAAAAAAAACAAGTCCGCAGTTTTCTAGGTCTCGTAAATTTTTACTGTCGTTTTCTGAATATGCAAATTCTAGTTACACCAAAACTTGGTTCTCTCATTGGAAAAAATACTATTTGGAACTAGGATCAACAAGCACAGTTGAAATTCAATCCTTTGAAAGAATCGCTACTTAACGCGCCAATACTAGCTCATCCAGATCTCTCACAAGATTTCTGCCTTAGCACGGATTCTTCTAAATTCGGTCTTGGTGCCCATTTATTTCAAGAAGCCACAGAAAATGACATTATTGTTCAGAAAACCTTTGCTTTTGCTGGCCGAGTGCTAACAAAATCTGAAAAAAAATTATTCCGTTACTGAATTAGAAGCTTTAGCTATCGTTTGGGCATTTAACAAATTCCGTTTCTTTCTTTATGGTAAGCATGTAAAAGAATACAGTGACCATCGTGCATTACCATTTATTATGTCTTCAAAATTAAATGATGACAGGTTAAAACGTTGGGCATTGTTTCTGCAAGAATTCCACTTCACAATGGTCTACATTCCCGGCAAGGGGAACATTGTTGCGGACGCACTGTCACGCGCACCAGCTGGGCTTGAGAAAAGTAACACAGAAGGCAACCTCGAGAAAATTTTCAGTATTCTTTCAATTCAGAAAGTCGCCTTCGAAAACTTCATCACCACATCTTTAAAGGACACTGGTCATGAACAAGATAAAGATCCGATTTGGAAAGGCATCAAAAGTAAATGGCATGAAAAGACGCACATTCAGATTCGGCATTATTATCTGGTTAGAAACAACATACTCTTCTAACGCTGCACTGTTGATGACAAGCTATGGGTACTTTGCATTACAGGCGATTTTGTTAATAAGCTCATTTGGTACATTCATTTCAGATCCACATTTTGGCACACGAAAATGTTATCATATTCTTCGAACGACTTGTTATTTTAACAAAATGGAAAAGAGAATTCGAATTTGTAAACTTTGTCAAAAGGCGAAACCATCTACTTAGTCACATCGTGCTCCGTTGTTTCCTATCATTCCTTCTAAATTAAAAGGATTTGCTGCAGTTGATTTCTTGGGACCCCTTGTCTGAACATCGAATGGATTTTCGTACGTTCTAGTCGCTGTTGAACTTACTTCAAAAGTTGTTTCTTTCACTCCATTACGTAAAGCCACTGGACGGTCTGTATCCAACGCGTTTGTTAAAAATTTGTTACGTGAAGTTGGCCACGTTGCTAAAGTCATTTCAGATACGGACCGCAATTCAGATCTGTTGTTTGATCACGCATGCCTCGGAACCATAAAATCAAACCTGTTATTATTTCATTGTACTCACCACATTGCAACCCCTCTGAACGGATTATGACAGAAATGAATAAGCTTTGCAGACTTTATTGTCACAGAAAGCATCAGCATTGGGACAGATATTTACACTTATTTCAAAATGTGCTGAATGAAATGCCTCATGACTCCACTGCTTTACCACCTTCTCTTTTACTGAAGAATTAAGAACCAACGAACAGAATCAGAGAGCTTGTACCTTTCCCGAATACACGTAAACTTCGACACAGAGACATAATTGATTAGACTATTAAAACTATAAAATCTGCAGTAGACAAAAGGAGAAAACTACACGGTAAAGCAAATGCAAAGAAATTATATGTTGGTCAGAAAGTTCTCATTAAAGCTCATTCATTGTCACATAAGAAGAAACACTTGAGTCACAAATTCTTTCTGATTTACAATGGACCTTAGAGAATCCGACGTATACCACATGATAATTGCGTTGAAGTTGAAACTCTGCGTACGAGGAACAGTAAAGGATTGCACCACATTTCACATGTAAAACCGTTTATTGAGAGATAATCTGATTTTTTTTAAATTTAGACTTACCTATAAAATTTTTCACTTCACGTTACTAGTACTCTTTGTCACACCTACAAACTGTTAACATGTAACGATGTTTTAAAATAAACTATCCAGTCTATAACCTAGGGAACATATTTAGACAGTAATTACGAATGCATTGTTATAGTGAACAGACGACACAGTGTTATTGTGTGTGTACATTCTTGCTTGTTAGTGGCACGATTACGTAACGACCATAAGGCTCACATACTTGTGTACCGGTACTGCTAATTAGATTTTAATGCAACATTTAGGTTTACTTGAAAAGACATTCTGGATTTAAAGTACTTTCTGAGAGATATCAGGTGACACAGTGGTTAGTTTATCTGACAGCTACATGATTATATCACGACGCTACTAATGAGTGACACAATTTATATTATTGCTTTTACGCTGTATCTTTTTTATATCTGCACAGTTTTTCTGTATTATTCTAGAAAGTAAAACATGTTTTAGTAGTAACTTTTGTGGTATAGCTACAATGAGACAGCATTTTTCGTAGCACAACAATACGGTACATTATAGCACTTTCTTGATCATAATAACTACGATATCTATACGCAAAGCATTTCACTTTCGTTTATGATGAGGTAGGTACATTGACTTCACCAGAACTTTGCTTACAGAGGTCGACAAGCACGACAGTTCCACAGAATTATCTTACAGCAAGACGCACATTTAGCGCTACAGGACACGCATTTGAGTGATTAATTTTGTACTTAAACCATTTATTTTTCAAGATTTTTGAATTACAAAGAAAGTTTTCCGTGACACATTTCATTCCATTGCTGTAATCTGTAATACCTGAGGGTATAATTACATTAATCCTCAGGGGGGTACACGCTTACTTTGTGTACCATGTGTGTGGCAAGCACAAGGAGCCCTAGCTAATATGGTATTTGCTTATACAACTTTACACATCGGTACCATATTTCTCCAACACAGAATTACACAGCTATCTGATTATTTAACAGAGAAACAAAAAATTTTTTATGTCAGTGACTCATGTTTACGCAATTACACAGTTGGATAATTTCACACTTATGAAACTGTATTTTGTCTGTACTTTGTGAACTGTTCATATTTTTTCGGAACCATTGTGATAATATGAGAGCTTAGAATGATGTATTTGAAGTACGTTTCAGGTAGATGACTTTATTGAAGGTCTTGAAATTATTGAAAGAAGCTGCGACGATTCTGAGATGTGATTGATCTGTTATTATATTATTGCGATGACTACATGTATTATGCTGTTGAGGTGTGTTTATGATCAATAAGCTGAGAATCGTACTTTAAGAGTTATGAAATGTGTGTACATGCGTGAATGTATCACAATGTCGCCGAAAATTTTTTGGACACTGTTATATTGATAGGACTTTGTTTCTACACATTTGTAACGCAAATTCTCGACCTGTGAAATTTTTATATGAGACTGTCACTGCTGTCGTAAATATTTCGGTAAGAAAGTTAAGTGACCACCTTCACGTAATGCGTCGTGGGCACCCAGCTGCGCGACAATCGCCTGGTAAAAATTTCTTTGTAGAAAGCATCGCAAATACGACACGCTCAAACTTGAAAACATATGATTATACGGTGTAGCTCTTAATTTATGATATTTACTAAAATGCCTAATGAAATGATGAGAAACATTTTACATCTATTGTCTTTCTAGTTGAGAGTTTGCTCATTTTGTTTAATATCAAGTTTCTAGCTGCAGCAGCATTGGTTAAAATAAAATTTAATAGGTGTATTAATATCCCTATTTTCTGTCTACAGACCCAGTGAAGAATAATTTTATGATGTACTCTCGTAGAAAGGAGAGCACAAATAGACATTTCCCTTCACAGGAATCGCAAAAAAAAAAATTTACAGGTTGGTAACTTATCTGCTAGAGTAAGTCAAGGTGATGCATCACCCTAGTGTTAAGATATGGCATAGGTATTAGACATGGCCATTTTTGCTGTAATATTTTTTCTGCTTGAGCTTTGTCATGTTTAGATATAAGTTATTGCATTTGCTGTTGCTGTTTGCCAGGCATAGTGCTACTAAATTTCACTTTGTATTACTCTGTTAAACTAGTTTTACTACTGATTTATTTTTCTTGTTGCTGCACATTGGCTGATTTTAGTTGTAGTGTTGCATTTGCCTGGTAATTTAGATTTACTGTAGCTTGCTTTGCCAATTTCCAGTTTTTTGTCATTGCTGTTTGTGTTAATTGTTTTGTGCTGCTGCATTGCCTCGTCCCTTAGTTTAGCACCTGAGCTCAGTAGATTTGAGTTAGCTTAAGATGGGGTAGGCTATATGTGAGAACGAGTTGTGATGAACTGGAAGAAATACATTGGGAAGATATAAGAAAATGGTTTGGCCAAAAAAGAATTTTGAAAGAGGATGGGAACAGAATATAGAAAGCATGCTTGGATTGGATTTTTTTTTTTTTGTTGGTGGAAACAAATATTGAAATAAGGGGAAAGATCTACAGAACGAATTTTTGGGTTGGACTGTAGTACCAAATGTCACACTGAAAACAAACCCTGTCTTTCCTTTTGTAGTATTCCGCTATGTGTTTATGTACCCTTGTGTATTTGTCTTTTTATGTCTTTAAATGTTTAGCTAATAAGATTTATGTTGTAGAATTTTTCAAATCCTATGTTATTTACTTTGTAAAGACGTTTAGACATTATTTATTGTGTTTTGTTTTAATGCTCATGTGTGAAGTTGATGTTTCAAAAGTTATTCTGATCTTTTATGTATTTACTTATATCATAATTCCTGTAACACTGTTGTATATGTTATTTCGATTCTTATGTTATTTCGATTCTTCTGTAAAGCCTGCATTACCAGAAATGTTATCTGTATTGTTATGTTCTTTAATGATGTATTTTATATCTTTGTTATTGTATTCTTATGTTATAAAATTGTAATTGACACCAGTTCATCAAATTAAGTAACTCGTAAGTTACATTTGGCTGCACACATTTCTGTTGGTCATAGTATATGGACAATATGTGAGAAGTAGGGACTGTGAGTGTTTGCACATGTGATAATAATTCAGCAAGGGACTGCATAACAGCATTACTGGTTCTAAGGACAATTCCAAAAACTCTGTCAGTGCACAAGTGGTGGCTTATGGACTTTATATATTGTCCACAAGACTCTTCGATGGTGATTGCGCAGCTGCACAGTTGCAACAGATGGCTGCTGGCCGTCTCTGCAAGGACTACAGTGGGTCTGCATCTTTGCTGGTCCACTAACACCATTATCTCTACAAGGACTATAGTGGGTTTGCATCTTTGATGGCCCACCAATACCGTAATCTCTACCAGGACTACAGTGGGTCTACTCTGTGATGACCTACCTACCAATATTCTTCAAAACTTCGACTGACTCTGCGGTGGGTTTGTTCTGTTGTGGCCCATTACCTGTCTGCATGTCGAGAGTCAGCACTGTCTTTCCGTTGGAAGGACAACACTGCTTCTTCAATACTGCATGGAAATCTACTACTTCTGTGTGAATTTTCTTTTATTGATCAGACTTTGAGAAAAACACTGCTATTTTACTGTGATGAACGATCAGGACTGTCTTTATGGACTGTGAGAAAATTTTATCTTTTGACCAACATTGTATCAATAAGTGTGTGCATAGGATTTCTTTGTTATTGTAATTGTGATTTTTTCAACAAATATGTATTGGCCATTGCCCAAAACAATTTGTAAATTTTTTTTGTGGGGAGCATGGGGGCTATGTAAGTAAGCTGTTTAGGTTTTCTTATTGGTAACGCCACGTAGCGCTCTGTATGAAAATCACTGGCTGTGCTGTGTGCAGTCTGTGGCTAGTTTGCATTGTTGAATGCCATTGTAGCGTTGGGCAGCTGGATGTTAACAGCGCGTAGCGTTGCGCAGTTGGAGGTGAGCCGCCAGCAGTGGTGGATGTGGGGAAGTGAAATGGCGGATTTTTGAGAATGGATAATTTGGAGGTGTGTCCATCAGAAACAGTATATTTGTAAGAATGGATGTCATGAACTGCTATCTATATTATGGCTATTAAGGTAAATACATTGTTTGTTCTCTATTAAAATCTTTCATTTGCTAACTATGCCTATCAGTAGTTAGTGCCTTCTGTAGTTTGAATCTTTTATTTAGCTGGCAGTAGTGGCGCTCGCTGTTTTGCAGTTGTTCGAGTAACGAAGATTTTTGTGAGGTAAGTGATTTGTGAAACGTACAAGTTAATGTTAGTCATGGACATTCTTTCTTAGGGATTCCTGAAAGTCAGATTGTGTTGTGCCAAAAATATTGTGTGTCACTTTAAGCACAGTCTTGTACAATTTATCTAAGGGGACGTTTCAAAGCATACCGTCATTTGACCATCAAACAGGTTCCCTTATGTAGGACATAGTAATAAACGTACCTGGCGTAGAAAAATAACTGAAAGATTTGAATGCAAGTAAATCACCAGATCGAGATGGAATCACAGTTCGATTTTATAATGAATGCCCTACGTCACTGGCCCCTTACCTAGCTTGCATTTATCGCTAATCTCTCGCCCAGCACAGAGTTCCAAGTGACTGGAGAAAAGCGCAGATGACTCCAAATAAAAGGTTTTACAAAAAGGTATGGCCAAACTTTCAGGAAACATTCCTCACACACAAAGAAAGAAAATATGTTATGTGGGCATGTGTCCGGAAACGCTTACTTTCCATGTTAGAGCTCATTTTATTACTTCTCTTCAAATCACATTAATCATGGAATGGAAACACACAGCATCAGAACGTACCAGCATGACTTCAAACACTTTGTTACAGGAAATGTTCAAAATGTCCTCCTTTAGCGAGGATACATGCATCCACCTCCCGTCGCATGGAATCCATGATGCGCTGATGCAGCGCTGGAGAATGGCGTATTGTATCACAGCCGCCCACAATACGAGCACGAAGAGTCTCTACATTTGGTACAGGGGTT
This sequence comes from Schistocerca gregaria, assembly GCF_023897955.1. NCBI lineage: Eukaryota > Metazoa > Arthropoda > Insecta > Orthoptera > Acrididae > Schistocerca > Schistocerca gregaria. The sequence goes on from NC_064922.1 coordinate 865,729,478, forward strand.
GCGTGGACAAGAGCTTTCAAATGCCCCCATAAATGAAAGTCAAGAGGGTTGAGGTCAAGAGAGCGTGGAGGTCATGGAATTGGTCCGCCTCTACCAATCCATCGGTCGCCGAATCTGTTGTTGAGAAGCGTATGAACACTTCGACTGAAATGTGCAGGAGCTCCATCGTGCATGAACCACATGTTGTGTCGTACTTGTATAGGCACATGTTCTAGCAGCACAGGTAGAGTACCCCGTATGAAATCATGATAACGTGCTTCATTGAGCATAGGTGGAAGAACATGGGGCCCAATCAAGACATCACCAACAATGCCTGCCCAAACGTTCACAGAAAATCTGTGTTGATGACGTGATTGCACAATTGCGTGCGGATTCTCGTCAGCTCACACATGTGGATTGTGAAAATTTACAATTTTATCACGTTGGAATGAAGCCTCATCTGTAAAGAGAACATTTGCACTGAAATGAGGATTGACACATTGTTGGATGAACCATTTGCAGAAGTGTACCCGTGGAGGCCAATCAGCTGCTGATAGTGACTGCACACGCTGTACATGGTACAGAAACAACTGGTTCTCCCGTAGCACTCTCCATACAGTGACGTGGTTAACGTTACCTTGTACAGCAGCAACTTCTCTGACGCTGACATTAGGGTTATCTTCAACTGCACGAAGAATTGCCTCGTCCATTGCAGGTGTCTTCGTCGTTCTAGGTTTTCCCCAGTCGCGAGTCGCCGGCTCGAATGTTCCGTGCTCTCTAAGACGCCGATCAGTTGCTTCGAACGCCTTCCTGTCGGGACATCTTCGTTCTGGAAATCTGTCTCGATACAAACGTACCGCGGCACGGCTACTGCCCCGTGCTAATCCATACATCAAATGGGCATCTGCCAACTCCGCATTGGACTGACTGCAAAACCACGTTCGTGATGAACACTAACCTTTTGATGCTACGTACTGATGTGCTTGATGCTAGTACTGTAGAGCAATGAGTCGCATGTCAACATTACCTTCCTTCAATTGGGCCAACTGGCGGTGAATCGAGGAAGTACAGTACACACTGACGAACCTAAAATGAGGTCTAACATGGAAATTAAGCGTTTCTGGACACATGTCCACTTAACATCTTTTCTTTATTTGTGTGTGAGGAATGTTTCCTGAAAGTTTGGCCGTACCTTTTTGTAACACCCTGTATAAGGAAGGTAAGAGAAACGACGCCAAAAATTACAGACCAATATTCTTGACTTCTGTTCGCTACAGACTTTTTGAACATATTTTCAGTTTGAATATAATAAACTTTCTTGAGACTGATAAGCTTATGTGCACGAATCAGTATGGCTTTAGGAAGCATCGCTCGTGCGAAACTCAAAAAATGGTTCAAATGGCTTTAAGCATTATGGGATTTAACATCTGAGGTCATCAGTCCCCTAAACTTGGAACTACTGAAACCTAACTAACCTAAGGGCAACACACACATCCATGCCCGAGGCAGGATTCCAACCTGCGACCGTAGCAGCCGCATGGTTCTGGCTGAAGCACCTAGGACCGCTCGGCCACGGCGGCCGGCTGCGAAACTCAGCTTGCCCTGTTCTCAAGTGATATATTGAGAACTATCGATGAGGTGCAACAGGCAGATTCCACATTTATAGATTTTCGGAAAGCACTCGACACGGTGCTCAATTGCAGGTTTTAACGAAGGTACCAGCATATGGCATAAGTTCACAGTTATTAGAATTGCTAGGAAATTTCCTAATTAATAGGATTCAGTATGTTGTTCTTGACAGCGGGTGTTCGTCAGAGACAAGGGAATCGTGAGGAGTGCCCCAGGGTACTGTTGTTCTCTATACACATAAATGATTTGGCAGACAGTGTGGGCGGCAATATGCGGTTGTTTGCTGAAGATGCCGTGCTCTACGGTAATATGTCCAAGTTCAGTGACACTAGGATGACACAAGACGACTTAGAAAAAAATTCCAGTTGGTTAGATGAATGGCAGCTAGCCCTAAATGTGGAAAAATATAAGTTAATAATGATGAATAGGAAGATCAAATCTATAATGTTCGGATACAATATTGCTGGTGTCCTCTCTGAAACAATCAGGTCATTTAAATATTGGGCATAATGTTTCGAGATGATGTCAGACGGAACTGTGAGAACTGTGACATGGAAGGCGAACGGTTGACTTCGGTTTGTTGGGAGAATTTTAGGAAAGAGTGGTTCAGCTGTAAAGGAGACCGCATATAGGATGCTGGTGCGACCTGTTCTAGAGTACTGCTCGAGTGTTTGGGATCCGCACCAGATCAGACTTAAGGAATACATCGAGGCATTTCAGGGGCGGGCTCCTAGATTTGTTACCGGTATTTTCGAACAACACGTAAGTGTTATGGACACGCTTCGGAAAGTCAAATGGGAATTCTTTGAGGGAAACCGACGTTCTTTTCGAGAAACACTATTGCGAAAATTTAAGGAACAGGCATTTGCAGCTGACTGCCGATCGATTCTACTGAAACCTATCTATATTGTGCGTAAGGACGACGAAGATAAAATATGAGAAATTAGATATCATTCGGAGGCATACAGACAGCCGTTTTTGCCTCGCTCTATGTGGTGTCACCGCCAGACACCACACTTGCTAGGTGGTAGCCTTTAAATCGGCCGCGGTCCGGTAGTATACGTCGGATCCGCGTGTCGCCACTATCAATTATTGCAGACCGAGCGCCGCCACACGGCAGGTCTAGAGAGACTTCCTAGCACTCGCCCCAGTTGTACAGCCGACTTTGCTAGCGATGGTTCACTGAGTAAATACGCTCTCATTTGCCGAGACGATAGTTAGCATAGCCTTCAGCTACGTTATTTGCTACGACCTAGCAAGGCGCCATTATCAGTTACTATTGATATTGTGAATCATGTAATGTCAAGGGCGACGTTCATCCTTAATGGATTAAAGTTAAGTATTCCACCAGCTATGTCCGTTGTTTCTAAATTCTAATTTCCTTGTCCTGTTCCAGACTTCACGCTAGCCTGCGTGGGCTAAATCGCGTGCCTTTCGGCCTTCTCTAGTCACACGGTATTGGCTCTCCTGCTAACCACAACACTTTATATGCGAGTGGAGCAGGAAGGGAAGTGGCAAGTTGGGGTAGAGGGTACCCTATTTCATGTTCCGTACGGTGGTTTGCGGGGTATCTATGTAGATGTAGGTTTAGATGCTGACCTGCCGCTACGCCCCTGTAGAGGACGACACGACGGTCGCTCGATCCCGTTTGTGCTGTCATGGACAGAATGTGGAGCTTTGCTCGTTTGCTGTTTTTCTTAACGTCTTCGTCATCGTTTCGCTGCCTTAGGTCAGAGTTCACACAGTGCCCTCTGTCGGCAACGGCTACTCTCAGTCCACTAAACTCTCAGTCTCAAGCTCAGAATAGTATCACCCTTTAGCTGGCGCAAAACATGCAGCTCGTACAATAAAATACAGAATTCCCGCCTATCAAAATTTGGTCCTTTCGACTGGGATGGAAAACTATAAATTATTAGCATGAAAAAAGAAAATGAAAATACCTGTGAATGGGGAAAATTTACGCCTTGCAGATACTTGTGAGAAACATTCTTGTTTACTCCTCGAGTGCTTAGGATCCCTGTCAGGTAAAATAAAAAGAACACAGCAAAGTATTTCACAGAAATGCTGCCAGGTTTCTTATCGAGTGGTTCGATTAAGCAGCGCGCATGACGGGACTGCTTCGTGAACTTAGGTGGGAATTACTGGAGGGAAGACGACGTCCTTTGTATAAAAAAACTATTGCAAAACGCTATGTCTTTCTTCTGGGCCTCTTTTCTCAGCATTTACAGGCTTACTAGTTGTTTATCTAAGTTACCGTCTTTTATAATTGTGATGAAATTCTTATTAAGACTTATTAACGTCAAACGCGTTTCACTTTATTCTAAAGCATCTTAGCGGTCAGGATTTTTTGTTGTTTACTTCATTCTTCCCGTTCTTCTTCGCATGTATTGTAATTGTTCTTTATTTACGTGACCATTACGGCACTCCAACCCCAGTTCTCGATACCAGTAATATCGTACTACTTTTCTACGAAGTAACAGACGTATTTTTGTGACAATATTCACAATTGGTTTTATTAATGTATAGGTACTCCGATGTATCGATATATTACAGTGATATGGTTCTTGTGAGTATTCATTTCTGTGAGACTGTCATAATCTTTCACCTACTTGTAACCGTTTTGGCGCGAATGCGTACAGAGCAGTCTTTGTTTCACTTTCCAGAAGTTAAGTAGTTATTTCGCTTTGTAGAAGAACAGTCAAGTCTTTTGTTGGGTTAAAGTGGAAATTAAATATATGAAGATTGATATAAAACTGTTTTCTTAATGAAGTGACAATTAAGAAGAAGTATATGTGAATTTACAAGAAGTTTAATAAAAATGTGGATCGTGAACGCCAAGTCAAAAATTATTTCTACCATATCATTTTTCTGATCTGGGATTGTTTGATCATTAAGAATTTCCTGAAAAACGCATTTTTTAGGTCTTCAAATATTGCTAAAATACAGATCTGGACCTTCTAGCAGTCAAAGTGGAATGACCCTAGAACCAACAATATGAGTCATAACAACTTCGACAAAATCTACGTGGGAATCCATTCAAGCTGAGCGCCAACATTAATGACTTTTTTTACAGTGATTTCATTATTTCCGCTCTGACGACACCATCCAAAGTCAATAACTTGGTTGTTGCGCAATAAAGTGGACATATGCTGCGCGAACAACATTATTAATTTGATTTCTAACCTACTTTGCAAGTGGTGGTATTGTTAGAGAATGTTGGGTTTTAATACAGAGCATTTTCATTTCGCTAAATATACTCACGTTTCTGTGTTGCGAAGAACCAGTGTCATTTAGCCAATTATAAAAGACGGTGATTTACGTATGCAAGTATTGAAATTAGTGACTGACTGCAGAACGATTCTGGCACCAGAAACGTACACCTCGCTTAAAGATTACAAAGATGAGACTGTTATTCTTCCATCGATTCGTTTGCGAGTGGAAGAGGAAACGGAATTAGTAGTATTCCTACAAGATGGCCTCCGCGTGCACCGTATGGTGGCTTGCGGAAAATATATGTATATGTAGGCGTACAAATAGATTCCGAATCACTTTTTCGGTGGCCTCCAGAACACTTGTTCGATGGAATCTCCAGTACTGGTCATCAGTCTGAGATTCTTGACGGGTTGGATTAATAGAAGAAATAGACAAGATTCGACGAAGGGCAAGTTTCGTCACGTGATCGTTAATTCTGCGTCACAACATTACGGAGATGTTCTAAAGACTCAAGTGTCAGACACTACAAGAGAGGCAATGTCAGTCACGGAGACATTTGTTCCTGAAATTCCGAGAGAGTACGTTCCGGGCAATGTGAAGAAACGTATAATTCCCCCCTTCATTCACAGAAGAGCCAAGGAAACTGGTACACAAGCGTAATATCGCGTACGAACAACGAGAACACGCAGAAGTGCCGCAACAGAACGTATCATGGACTCGACTGAAGTCTGAAGCAGTGCTTGAGGGAATTGACAACATGAATCCTGCAATGCTGTCCATAAATCCATAAGAGTACGAGGGGGTGGAGATCTCTTCTGAACAGCACTTTGCGAGGCTTCTCAGACATGCTCAATAATGTTTGTGTCTAGGGAGTTTGGTGGCCAGTGGAAGTGTTTAAACTCAGACGAGAGTTCCTGGACGTGGGTGGTGTTGCATTGTCCTGCTGGATTTAGTCAAGTCGGAATGGACATGGACATGAATAGATTCAGGTGATCAGGCAGGATGCTTACGTATGTGTCACCTGTCAGAGTCGTATCTAGACGTATCAGAGGTCCCAAATCCCTCCAACTGCACACATCCCACACCATTACAGAGCCTCCACCAGCCTGAACAGTCGCCTGCAGACATGCAGGGTCCCGTACACGTCCACGCCATCGGTACAATTTGAAACGAGATTCGTCTGACCAGACAACATGTTTCCAGTCATCAACAGACCAATGTCAGTGTTGACGGGCCTAGTCAAGGCGCAAAGCTTTGTGACGTGCAGACATCAATGGTACACAAGTGGGGTTTCGGCTCCGAAAGCCCATGTAGATGATGTTTAGTTGAATGGCTCGCACGCTGACATTTGTTAATGACCCAGAATTGAAATCTGGAGCAATTTGAGCAAGGATTTCTTGCACTTCTGTCACGCGGAACGATTCTCTTCAGTAGTCGTTGGTCCCGTGCTTGCAGGATCTTTTTCCGACCGCAGTGATGTCTGAGACTTGATGTTTTGCCGGATTCCTAATATTCACGGCACATTTGAAATGTTCGTACGGGAAAATCTGAATTTCATCACTATCTCGGAAATGCTGTGTCCCGCTGCTCGTGCGCTGACTATAGCACCACGTTCAAACACACGTAAATCTTCATAACCTACCATTGTAGCAGCAGAAACCGATCTAACAACTGTGCCAGACACTTGTCTTATACAGGCGTTGCCGACCACAGCGCCGTATTCTGCCTTATTACATAACTCTGTATTTGAATACGCATGCCCATACCAATTTCTTTGGCGCTTCAATATACATCTCGCGAAAGAACTGCAACGAAATCCGATAAATTGGACCACTACTAAAGTTTTATAGATAAACATTCTGCTCAAACGCCATTCGCGAATGTTACAGGGAAGTGACGCAATGGTTATGGCACCACACGTGCCTTCCTCCTCATATTGTAATGTGGCTTGAAGAGTAGAAATATATATGTAGATGTCGCTATTCCCATCATATTGGTAGCTAGTCATGTGCAACCATTTAGATCCTGCTTGACGCTGAACATATTCTCCTGGTTTTCATGGCATCTTGAACAAGGCAAGCGGCAAGATCGCGATAAATGTCATTCTTGGTGTGACACAGTCCTGCCTGCACCAAAATCTGTCATTTGATGGCTGACACTTCTCCTTATTTCACTAGACAGAACACAAAGAAATAAAATTCAAATGCGATTTATGAAAGAGAAACCGGTTGCGTGATCATTCTTTACGCACTGAATGTAGATGGTTCAAATGGTTCAAATGGCTCTGAGTACTATGGGACTTAACATCTATGGTCATCAGTCCCCTAGAATTTAGAACTACTTAAACCTAACTAACCTAAGGACATCACACTACACCCAGTCATCACGAGGCAGAGAAGATCCCTGACCCCGCCGGGAGTCGAACCCGGGAACCCGGGCGCGGGAGAATGTAGATGGATTCCTGCTTGCCAGTCTGTGTTGCCGCACTATAATGTGGTACCTCAGTTTTAATGCTCAGCACTTCTGACAGCTGACAGTCACGGAAACTAGCTAGATCTTACTGCCTGTATACTTCCCAGATCATGAGTGAAAATACGCTACTCGTTTGCTTTCGCGACATTTGTTTACTTCGTCAACCATGTAAACACCTACTATATCCATCCTGATACTGTGAAAGTCAGTGATGATCTTTACGAAAATGAATGTTATATCTTCAGGCTGCACTAATTATAAAACATAGTGATTAAAGAATCTGTTACAAGGAAAACAAGTTCACCATTTTCAGCAATTTGCAACTCAGACATGTACAAGCTATTCTGAACGAGGCGGAGAAAATTTAGAAGTAGTGAAGTGGTAAAGAGAGAGAAAACAATTTTTATGATTGGGCAATTGAACTGACGTGAAAAGTGTTGTATTTCCTATCACGACGGATACAGGCAATGGCGAGAACTACCAGTCCGAAAAGCAAATTTGTTTTACAAAGTCCAGTCAGAGTACGCCGGTGCACGGAGGAGAACGCAGCGGTTGCAGCGCCTGTTTCTCTCTCCAGCCTCGTCATTCCGAGTTGCGCTCATATCCGCCATGTGGACGCCCGCGGCCTGTATGGATGGCCGTTCGAAAAATTTTGCTTTACCAGCAGACTTCACTATCATCCTTGTTGCGTTTCGTTATTCCCCGTTTAGTTTTCCAGAGTCTTTTATTTTGGAATGCACAAGATCAGTGGAGAAAGAAGAAAAGTTCTAACGTAGCGCAAATAAAGACATTACATCCACATTCCAAGTAAGAAACAAATGATTCAAACTCTCCACTGACGATGCAGTGACTGAGTAAAACGAAAACTGCACCGTGACTAACAAAAGTGTGTTAGTAGCTGCATGCACAGTACTAGTATTAGTAAATACAAACCAATATTATTAATTTGAGAGCGTGTTTCTCTGTTGTCTTTTCAGTACTAAACCGCTAAATAGATTTTGATGAAAATTGGTACGGAAATGGCTTGAACGCTGAGAAACAAAGTAGCCCACTTTAGAAAATAAAAAAAATAAAAATCGACATCGAAGAAGGTGAAGTGGGGAATGGAACAACTTTGTTTACATCAGCTACCACAACAAAGGATAAAACATTATTGAATTTCTTGCATGATGTTGTACAATGTATAGCTACTTCAATAACATGATGTATAGAAGTGTGTCCCTGCCCACACCCCTCTGCAGGCACCACTTGCCAATAACGTAGTAGACTGAGCGAGGTGGCGCAATGGCTAGCACACTGGACTCGCATTCGGGAGGACGACAGTTCAATACCGCGTCCGGCCATCCTGATTTGGGTTTTCCGTGATTTCCCTAAATCGCTCCAGGCAAATACCGCGATGGTTCCTTTGAAAGGGCACGGCCGACTTTTTTGTCCGTCCTTCCCTAATCCGATGAGACCGATGACCTCGCTGTCTGGTCTCCATCCCTAAACAACCCAACCAAACCCAATGAAGTTGTACATGCCACTTCATCATGAGATAGGCAGTTGGGAATGGATATGGGGAGCACATCATCACGAGCTATGCTACACTGAACAGCCAGACACATGACGGCAGCTGATGTTATTGCACATACAATAGATTATGGTACTTACTAAGAGTCATCATAACAAAACTACTGGTATGTGAGTGAAGCCATGGGTGACTACTAGTTATTGTTAAAACGTCTTCTGATGCTATACAATATCCGGTCAGAGACTTCTGGTCACCTATAAGTGGACTTTAGTGCATAGCGTGTCTACCCCTCGCTTTCATGACAATTTGGTCTCTGCTGAGGACCGTTTCTGTAAGGGCTCTGAATGTCTGTGGAGAAATGGCAACCCATTCTTCCTCAAGAGGCGATACCAGAGAAGGTTGTGATATTCATCGCTAGGATCTGGAGAGAAATCGACGTTGTAACTCGCCCCAAAGGTGTTCCGTGCAGTTGTGGTTGGGACTGTGGGTAGGACAGTCCATTTCGAGAATGTTATCGTCCATAAAACCTTCCGTTGTTTGCTAGTACTCTCATGGTCTCGAAACTGCTCATCTACTGTACTCAGTACACAATGCTGTAAAACTTCATATCCTTCCAAATTCAGCTTTTTCTGAAGCACAGAAAGGGAACCACAATTACGAAAAACAGACCCATACTGTAATATCACCTACTCCATATGTCACTGTTGGCACTGCAGTTGATGGCGGCTGACGTCCTCCTTGCGTTGTATTTGTGCTATGGTACTCTGCCTTACGGCAGGTCTTATCATGGGTTCAGCCTCTTCTACTTTTGTCTCTCCATAACCAGTCTTTTCATTTCTGAATATTTGTCTCTTTTTATATTGTCCAGAATTTGATATCTTCTTTTCCCTCTTCCCCTTTTTCCCTCTACCATTCCTTCTATTCCTCCCTTCAATAAACAGTCCCTCCTCAAACAGTGTCCAACCCACTTCCCTTATCTCTTTCTGATAACTTTCAGCAAGTTTATTTCTTCTCGAACTCTTCTTAATACTTCTTCATTCCTTACTCGGTCTTCCCATTTACTTTTTCCATTCTTCTTCATATCCAGATCTCTAGTACCTCCAACCTTCTTTCATCTCCTCAATGTCCAGGTCTCCACACCATATATAGCAACGCTCCAGATGCAAGTCTTTTCCTCAGATCTTTGTTTAGGGTTCCACAAAGAAATTTCTGTTTGCTCTTGAATCCTTCTTTTACCATTGCAATTATTTTCTTAATTTCTGTTGAGCAACACTTATCATCCATTATTACACTTCCCAAGTAATTGAAGTTATTCCCTCGCTCTATTTCCTCTCTCTGTATTTTCATATGGCATTTTTCCCCTTTCCTCCAATTACCATACTTTCCGTTTTCTTCTTGTTAATCTTCATTCCATATTCTTCTAATTTTGTGTTTAGATCATCTAATATTTGCTCCATCTCTCTTGCACTCTCTCCCATCACAACCATGTAGTCTTCAGATCTTATACACTCCACTCTCCGATGCCCTGTACAAGCTCCTCTCCTTCCATCAAAGCTTTCACTAATGATTTCCTCCAGATATTATTGAACAGTGTTGGTGATAAACAACAACCTTGTCTCACATCTGTTGCCAGTTCTATTTTTTCACTCATCACACCTCCCATTCTTACTCTTGCTCTCTGGTTCAACCCTTCCATCGGGTTGCTGCATGGTATGCCGCGATTCATCGCTCCAAATCACTCGTTTCCAGTCGTATACTGTTCAGTGAAGTCACTCTTTACACCAGCTGCTATGTTAATTAACACTGACTACAGGAAATGTGGCCAATGAGGAGCTGCTCGATTATCGTACCCCATTTTTTAAAATCCGTACACACAGTCATCGAGCTGGCTGCACTCTGAAACAGACAGGTGAGTCTCTCCGCTGATTTCATGCCATTTTTTATAACCGCTCTCTGCAATGCTCTACGGTACCAGTCCACCAGTACGTGAGGTCTGTCTGGTCTTAATGTAGCAGCAGCTGTTCCTTTACGTGTCCACTTTACAGTCACGGCACTAAGATATGACTTGGGCGGCTTTAAGGGGACCACAGCGTGGTTCAGGTCGAAAAAAATCGATTTTCGGTTTTCATCATATTTCGATTGATTAATGTTTTATCTAAGTACACTGAAAAGGATTTTACTGAAAAAAATTTAAAGAGCATTTTCCTACCACCTGTGTTTTTGTGGCACGCCCACTTTTATGCCACCCACTGTCAATTCTAAGCCGTATGGAGACGCCATTATTAGCAAAATAGAATGTGTAGGCCATGTTCAAAAACGTTTGGGACGAAGGCTGAGAAAACTAACTGTTGATATGAGAGGAAAACCATTAGAAGATGGAAAATTGTTGACCAGACAGGGTTGGTTAACTAAAACTGAAACAAAAAACTTGCAGGTATACTATGGGCGAGCAAATAGGAGAAATAAAGAAAATCTGGAGGCAATGAAGAGAGATGTTTGTGCCATATTCTTCCATAAGTCCTCTACTGATGATAAGCCACGTCATGGATTGTGTCCATCAGGAGCGAATTCGTGGTGCAAATACAATAGGGCTACGGCAACTGGAGAATCTTGTTCTCACCAGCATTCTCTTCCTGCTGCTGTTATTGCAGCAATTAAACCTATTTTCAGAGACTTGGCTCATCCTGACCCTCTAAGGAAATGACTGTGTGGGCAGACACAGAACCCAAATGAATGTTTCAACAGCATAATGTGGAACCGCCTTCCTAAAACTGTATTTGTAGGCATGCATACAATGAAACTGGGAGTTCATGATGCTGTTATTACATTCAGTTGTGGTAATATTGGAAAGTGTTGGGCACTGAAAAAGCTGGGAATTAATCCTGGCCGGCGGGGTTGGCCATGCGGTTCTAGGCGCTACAGTCTGGAACGGCGCTGCTGCTACGGTCTCAGGTTCGAATCCTGCCTCGGGCACGGATGTGTGTGATGTCCTTAGGTTAGTTAGGTTTAAGTAGTTCTAAGTCTAGGGGACTGATGACCTCAGAATTAAGTCCCATAGTGCTCAGAGCCATTTGAACCAATTTGAATTAATCTTGGTTAAAATATGATCATTGGGCTGCAACATTGCGATAAAATGAGGATAGCTGATGCAGACAGGTCTGCATCTAATATGGCCAAGAAAGCAGGACAAACATCCAGGAAGGTGAAAAAAAAGCTGGAAGACCTGCTAGAGGCCAAAGGACATCATATGCAGGAGGACAGTTTTAATTAACTGTAAGTAAGAAATTCCAAAAGTTTTTTCATTAAGTTAATTTCCCACAAGCTAAAATTTTCAGTACATATGCCTAATTATATCAGAAACTATCATAGATGAATGAATGATACTTTCAGAGACTCTGCATAACATAAAAAGCCACCTCTGGTACCACATTCATTAATATTACCCCATTAGGTAGTTCACAAGAAATATTTTCTGCAGAAAAAAATTTAATATTTTTTGTTAATAAATTTAAAAAATTATTTCTTAAAAATCATAAAATGGATGAAGTGGATTTTAGTACAGCTGACTCTATTAGCATCAGTGTAACATACAGTAAAAATATTAAGGTCCTGCATCAAATAGTTTTTATAAAATCAGTCAAATACTTGCCTAAATTAACATGGGTTAGACAGGCAGGGTGTGGTCCCCTTAAAGAAGGGCACAAACGGCCATCATGGATTTTTGTTACTCAGGCGACATCCTTTTATATTCACAGATCCAACTCTCGTGACGTCTGGTGATCGACACAACGTTGGCTACATGCGAGCCCGCTCACATGTTGTCAAGGTTGTTTCATGTACGCAGGAGAAGTTTAACTGCGACGCCTTTAAACATGCTCAATATGTGCAGTCTCGCTCTCTCCCCATGTGAATTCCATTCTCTTGGAGCCCTGTAGAGAGACATTCATGGCCGTATATTTGCTTCGGACGATGAGATGCACGCCCTCGCACGACCGTGCTTCCTTAGGCAACTGCATTTTTCCATGAATGTACTGACACTCCTGCCTCACAGTGCTATTCATGTATTAACATTTATGGTCATTGTTTTGAAGCAGTAAACGGTTTAGTTACTTTTTTCCCATATGAATCGCTTTATTTGACCGCTCTTTATATTTACATCGATCGAACCTCTTCAACACAGTCACCGCTACAATGTTGATGTACAGGGGATAGGCAAAACAATGTGAATAGTCATCAGTGCAGGTGGTTTACGAGGAGTGCACGCTTCGTATTTGCGTGTAATGAAAGACCTAACAGAGTTCCAAAGAGGGCAGATTGTGGGAGCCAACTTACTAAATGTTTCGAGAGCAACTGTTTCAGCAGTCAGTACAGCCTACACAAAACATCGTACGCTGAAACAAATTTTGCCAAAACAACACAAAACAACGGCGGCTAAAGTGACTGTGGAGCTCAATAACCGTCTTCGAGAACCCGCATCTATCGACACTGCCCGCTGAGCGAATATTCATCGACGATCTGCTATACCGAAACCATTACTGACGACAACCAACGCAAAGAAGCGTTAAACATGGTGTGAGGAGCATAAATCCTGGACAGCTAATTAGTGCAAACACGTCATATCGTCCGATGAGTCAAAGTTTTTCTTATTTCCAACATCGGGCCGGGTTTACGACTGGAGAACGCCAAAAGAAGCCGACAATCCTGATTGCTTGATTCCAACGGTTAAGCATGGAGTAAGAAGTGTGATGGTGTGGGCAGCCATATCGTGGTATTCTGGTGCTGCCATCATTACCCTGAAAGGCCGTGTTACAGCCAACGATTATGTGAACCTTTTAGGTTATAAGATGCACTCCATTATTGAAATGTTGTTCCCCAACAATGATGCCGCATTTCAGGACGATAATGCACCGATTACACAGCCAGGACATTATAGTCTGGTATGAGGAGCAGGCAACTGAGCTGCAGTGTCTTCCCTGGCCAGCATGTGCCTGTACTTCAACATTATCGACCCCTTGTGGGCGGTATTTGAGCGCAGACTCTGGAGCAGATGTCTGCCTTCCTCGTCACTACACGAGATGGAAGGGGTTCTGATCGAAGAGCAGCATATCATTTCACTGGAGATTATACAATCATTATACGCCAGCATTCCAAGAAGAATCGCAGCTGTAATACCGGCAAATGAGGGACCAACCCATTATTTAGTAAACCATTTCCAAGTGAGTACTGGTGTTCAGATTGAAACGTGCCCTGTGAAAAATTATGAATGACTGTGGTGGTAAACTTCTACGTTATTTGATTTTCAAACAGCTGCGCAAAACTCAGCGTACTCAAACAGTTTTCTCTTTACTTATTCTGATCATCACTAAACTGACAGTATTTTTAGAGCAATGCAGTCTGACTTTCAATAATCCCTACAAAAGAATGGCCCTGAATAACAGTAACCTATACCCTTCATGAATCACTTACCTCACAAAAATCTTCGTTACTGTAACTACTGCAATATGGCAAGCGCCAGTACTGGCAGCTAAATAAACGCTTCTAACTACTGAAGGCACTAACTACTGATAGGTTCAAAAATGGCTCGGAGCACTATGGGACTTAACTTCTGAGGTCATCAGTCCCCTAGAACTTAGAACTACTTAAACCTAACCAACCTAAGCACATCACACACATCCATGCCCGAGGCAGGAACCGAAGCTGAGTCCGTAGCGGTCGCGCAGTTCCAGACTGTAGCGCCTAAAACCGCTCGGCCAACACGGTCGGCAACTACTGATAGGCATAGTTATCAAATGAAAGATTTTGATAGTGAACAAAAATATATATTCCTTAATAGCGTTCAAAAGTCATAATATATAAATCAGTTCATGACATCCGGTCTTAGAAATTTCCTTTTTCTGACGGACACCCATCCAGATCGTTCGCTCTCAAAATTCTGGCATCTCTCTCTTCACATCCACAACTGCTTGCAGCTCATCCTCCAACTATCCAAAGCTATGGACTGTTCACACTACAACAGCGAATATTCCAACAATGCCAACCGACCACAGACTGCACACAGCACAGTCAGTGATTTTCATACAGAGCGCTACGTGGCGTTAGAAAAATAAAAACCTAAACAGCCTACTTACAACATTATTTCGCCTGTCCCCTATAATTGTATTCACTAAAGCTATTTCAGAATGCTGCTTCCTGTTCTGTCTAGGTGGCGTCATCTGCATTTCTGTAGCGTTCACAGTTCTCAGTTGCTGCAAGTGCTTATGGAATATACCTCTTGGCACCGGGTACTGTTTCCGTGCGAGGGCTCTGTGTAAACTACCTGTGAGAGCAGCACCTATCACCGTTTTGTTTTTGCCCCGCTACCTGTAGGCGTTGCCCTGGCGCACCAGGTAGCCGGCGCGGGTGAGCGCCCGCAGGCGGCGCCTCACGGTGTCCAGCAGCCGCGCGCGGTCCGCCTCCACGGGGGCGGTCGCCGCCAGCTGCCCCGCCACCGCCTCCGCGGAGGCGACCTGCCGCCGGGCCGTCACCGCCCGCACCGCCCCCACCATCAGCCGCCGCGTCAGCACCACACAGCCCTGCGGGGGCGGAAGAGCACAGCCGCCGGTCAGCGGCGCAGGTTTCCACGTAGGCTACTGCTCAGAGGGGCACTACAGCGGAATCCAATTCTAAAACTAGACAATACAAGCATACAGTGGAAGCAAGACACACCTTATCTCGGATTGCATCTAGACGAAAAACATTTTCAACCACCATATAAAATTGAGAAATGACAAAGCCTCCAAAATTATGCACAAACTAGCAAGACTGAACACAACTCAGAACAAATTACCTATTAAGATGATAAGGACCTACCACTTTGAGGTATTTGAATCCATCGCATGCTTTGCCGCAAGTGCTTGGGCTCATAGACTAACAAGACAATTGCAAGAAGAGGTCAACGTAGCGTACTCCTGAGAATGAGCGGAGCCTTCAACACCACGCCACTAGAGGCACTTTGCGTTGTGATGGGGACCTGCCCTATACACATAACATTACGCTACAGAACTGCATTTTACTGGCTTAAGAGGGACGGGATCGATAACGTCAGCGAAATTAGGGGACCCAACATTATGAACAAAACAGAAATGAAACAATGGCGGATTCAAATATTGCAGAGACATTGGGATGCATGCGAAAGGGTCACCGAGTACACTCTTTCTTTCCTGGTGTGCACGGAAGACTAGCCGGCCATAGTGGCCGAGTGGTTCTAGGCGCTACAGTCTGGAACCGCGCGACCGCTACCGTCGCAGGTTCGAATCGTGCCTCAGGCGTGGATGTGTGTGATTACCTTAGGTTAGTTAGGTTTAAGTAGTTCTAAGTTCTAGGGGACTGATGACCACAGCAGTTAAGTCCCATAGTGCTCAGAGCTATTTGAACCATATTTGAACGAAAGATTACAACTGAAACATGTCGCCCCAAGCCGATGGATGGTCCATTTCCTGACAGGCCACGGGCCGTATCCGCTACTAAAGATGAAGTATGTGTATGCGGAGATAATGAGACATCAGAAAATGTCACACTGCCTGTACAGAATGACAATGACATCGCCAGAATCATTCGTAATCCCGTTGACTGGAACACAATAAATAGTGTAGCCGTTATTGTATCGAACACTCTGCACTAAAAATACAAGCGCCAAAACCCATATGGAAGGAGGCGTAGACAAGCACAAACAACACAACAAACCACGTGGGAAGACACAAGCACGACCACAGATTCCGAAACCGAGGAAGGAACACGAAGTGAAAATGACTCAGAAGGGATCAACAATGTATGACACTGCATGCCACAACACAGTCGCAAACAACACAACAATCATAAAACAAATAAACACCAGCACCACATACTAAGACTGTGTAAGAAGGTAATGTCGCTTGGTAGGATAAGGCTCTAAGAACTTTTATTCCGAGGCTCCTCCTCCCCAATGGTATCCTGCATAGTGTTTAAAGTATACTGCACACAAGCAGTAATGTATTGCTCGTCTTCTTGAGTGCAGATAGAAGTATATTTTCTTCTCTGTTCAAAGCTATAAACAATGAATTTAATATACCAGAAATGTATTAAGTTATTTAAGGAATAACACGTTCAAGTAGCAATGAACTATATTGTATTTCAACTAACAAGTTACAAACATAACTGTATTTCTCATGTGAAGCTAAAATTCATGTATTCCATGTATGAAGTGCTCAGTCAGCATTTAGTCTGTATAATCTGTGTGAACATACATTAGCGGAAACCATTTCAGATGAGAATAGCTCGAGGTTGTACCGAGACCTTCTCATCTGAAATAGATAGAAATAGGCCATTACTAACCATCATGCTACTTAGACTGTATTACTCATCCAAAATACAGCACATCACTTCCCTCTATATGTTACAAATTATTCTTAACCACGCTCATTGTGTTGCATTTTCTTTTTCTTTTTTTTTAAACTTTTCTTTGACATTTTCATTGTATAAATTATATTCTCATCAACTATGTAGTAACAAATTATATGGAACCATTTCAACAACTGTTAAGCATTCAATTCGCTGTAACTTCAGAGAAATCTTTATATATTATGTTCTTTATATTATTTTTTAAAAGCATTAACAACTGTATACTAATAATACTGTAACAATGAGAAGTCTTTGCTATTAGATTCAGAAGCATACGATCCACCTTACATTTCAAGGCGGTGGCTTACTCTGTACTGTTAATGAAATAAATAAATAAATAAATAGGCTACCGTGTGTAGACTGTGTCAGCTTGAACGGGATCGCGACTGAATTCGTCCTCTTCTCTTTGCTTAGGTGTCGAATACCTCGTTTCCACGCAGCCTGCTGTGTCGCTGTTGTGTCTGTACCGTGTGCCTATCGTGTTGTACGCTGTCCGTCGGGAGAGAGATTCCACCACAGATGACAGGTGCGCAGCGGGAACACTACAAGTCATTTGGGAAGTATGACCAGACGCCGGTACGCCGCCTGTTGGTGGTCGTTAAGTGTTCGGCTCTTTCCGGCTTTGCCCGAACTTCTACGAACCTCTCTCGAACGCACGTGCCCTGTCTGACCTCACACGGATCTGACAGGAGAACCTCCCCATCGCATCCCCCCCCCCTCAGATTTAATTATAAGTTGGCACACTGGATGGGCCTTGAAAAACTGAACACAGATCAATCGAGAAAGCAGGAAGAAGTTGTGTGGAACTATGAAAAAAATAAGCAAAATATACAAACTGAGTAGTCCATGGGCAAGATAAGCAACATCAAGGATAATCTGAGCTCAGTAGCGCCGTGGTCCCGTAGTTAGCGTGAGCAGCTGCGGCCCGAGAGGTCCTTTGTTAAACTATTCCCTCGAGTGAAAAGTGTACTTTTTTATTTTCGGAAAGTTATGATCTGTCCGTTCATTCATTGACGTCTCTGTTCACTGTAATATGTTTAGTGTCTGTGTTTTGCGACCGCACCGCAAAACCGTGCGATTAGTAGCGAAAGGACGTGCCTCTCCAATGGGAACCGAAAACATTTGATCGAAGGTCATAGGTCAACCGATTGCTCCACAGGAAAACACGTCTGATGTATTCTGGTGACGGCATTGTGCGTCACATGACAGAAATATGTTGTCGACCCACCTAACTTGTACACTTGGCGAATGGGTAAAAACATTCTTCTACCTTGCCCGATTTAGGTTTTTTTGTGGATGTGATAATCACTCCCAGAAAAGTGATGAAAGCCTAAGAATTTGTCACATAAACTGCAACAAATGAATGCAACAGTTTTACAGTCGCACAGTTTTCCCTGTGCTCTCTCAAAACATATGTTTTCTTTCGATGTTTGTCTAGGTATATCGTCCCCGTACTACGGCGCAGTTACCTCGCATCGGACGGACGGACGGACAGGTGATAATTGTGTGAAAATAAAAAGTTAAACTTTTCGCATGAGAGAAGATTTGAACCAAGGGCTTCTTTCGCAGCTGCTCACGCTAACCACGGGACCACGGTGCTACTGTGCACACACTCGCCTTATGTTGCCTATCTTGCTCATGGACTACTCAGTTTGCATATTTTGGTTGTTTTTTTCATAGTTCCACACAACTTCTTCCTGTTTTCTCGATTAATCTGTGTTCAGTTTTTCAAGGCCTATCCACTGTGCCAACTTATAATTAAATCTGAGGGGGGTGCGATGGGGAGGTTCGCATGTGAGTGTTTTTCATAAACGTGGACGACACAATTGTAATATGGCAGCAAGCACAATTCTAGGATTTTTCGCATAAGAATTACGACAGTATTCTTGTTAGAGACAATACACGGAGTGACGTAGGTGAGAAGGTTAACAAATCTCGAAATTACAGGATTTGTTTTCCTGTTCGTGTTACCTTTTGTTCTACTTGCTGAAGGTATCAGTGATAACACTTTTTACATTCTTCTATAATTTTGTTCACTTTTAGGCGACTAATGCAGAAGCAAATGACCACTACTGAGGTCGTATTTTATTCGAGCTCGCGCTAAACTCGAAACCACATCTGTCCAGACTGCAAAGAAGATACGGAAACGGAGACTGGAAGTCGAAATGCAGTTTTTAATTCTGTTTCTTCGAAACCGTGAGGCTCTTCCCTAGATGATGTTGTGAATGGACAACAAAACGAGGATACTGAGGTAGGTACATCCTCGGTGGATCGCAATACTTCCTCTTCTGCAAGATCTACAACACTAAGGCTTGCTGGCCCTATAAACACAAGAAAAGGGTCTTCGATCTCGCATGAAAGCGCCGATAACGAGCCGGAGACTGCAGTGGCTACTTTGTAAGAGAAGGAGTGAGCCACGGCAACTGCTCCAAGTGCCACAGCAGAAAAGAAAATGAATGACATTTTTCGAAGATACAGAAGATACAATGATGTCGATTTGATCTCTACACTGCGGAAATAAAAAAAGAGAGCGGTTCGGCATTGTTAATACAAAAGAAATTGAAATGTTGAATAATGGAGGAAAACAATATGAAAATAGCCATTTGTCTCAAAGTTTTCTGTTCCTCTTGAACTCTTCACATGAAGCAGCCCGAACAAGATGTGGAGCTGTTCTACAACAGTAAAGTAAAACCGGTTTCTGGGTAACTCAGTCAAAAGAATGAATGTAATAAAGTTCTATTTCTTTTTAAAAATTAATTATGTATGTAGAAATTAAAAATTGAAATGGAATAAAAACTTTAATCCGAAAAAAATTTACTTCACTATTTCTTCTGTGTACTCATTCAACCAGAAAATTTCACGCACTTCTTCTTCTTTATCCTTGTTATTGATGAAAAAAAATTAAACGAGGCTGTAGTCGATATCACTTCAAATAGCGCCACTCTCGCATCGCACTCCTCTCCTCACCCCACTGACGAACTCCAGGGCCACATGGCGGGACCAGCATAGTCGCCCGTGGAACTGCTGTACTATTCTGCCTTAGTAACAGTAATAATAAGAGTAATTAACATCAGCTAGTTTTTATTGCAAAAGATTTGCAGTTCACAATTTGAAGCAGCTATCATCAGCGCTTTTCAAAGATTGTGGCACACATGCTTTAAGAAATGAGTTTTCATCGTATAAGTTAGCAGCAAGTTATGTACAAATCAACAGCGAGAGCCACAGTTAGTATGGAGCTCTTTGTTGACATGTTTGGTTCACATTGTTCCGTTTTCATTATCAGTTTCCATAACGCTGTATGCCTTATGATGTACACGTAATTTATATACCACGTAAAACACGATTTTCGAAAAAATCTACATCTACATCCATACTCCGCAAGCCACCTGACGGTGTGTGGCGGAGGGTACCCTGAGTACCTCTATCGTTTCTCTCTTCTATTCCAGTCTCGTATTGTACGTGGAAAGAAGGATTGTCGGTATGCTTCTGTGTGGGCTCTAATCTCTCTGATTTTATCCTCATGGTCTCTTCGCGAGATATACGTAGGAGGGAGCAATATACTGCTTGACTCTTCGGTGAAGGTATGTTCTCGAAACTTTAACAGCAGTCCGTACCGAGCTACTGAGCGTCTCTCCTGCAGAGTCTTCCACTGTAGTTTATCTATCATCTCCTTAACGCTTTCGCGATTACTAAATGATCCTGTAACGAAGCGCGCTGCTCTCCGTTGGATCTTCTCTATCTCTTTTATCAAGCAGTGGGCGAACAAACGTACTGTAACCTACTTCCTTTGTTTTCGGATTGCATTTCCTTAGGATTCTTGCAATGAATCTCAGTCTGGCATCTGCTTTACCGACGATCAACTTAATATGATCATTCCATTTTAAATCACTCCGAATGCGTACTCCCAGATAATTTATGGAATTAACTGCTTCCAGTTGCTGACCTGCTATTTTGTAGCTAAATGATAAGGGATCTATCTTTCTATGTATTCGCAGCACATTACACTTGTCTACATTGAGATTCAATTGCCAATCCCTGCACCATGCGTCAAAAAGCAGTACTTTTGGCTTACGGCCGAAATCTGGTCTCCTGCGAACTATATATTGTAGAAACTACAGCAGTAAAAAGGGGCTGCTGTTAATGTTTAATAATATTACAATTATTTTTTCAAGTAATACACGCATTTTTTAAAATAAAGGAAGTTTATAGGTGTACTATGAATAAATGTCAATGCTGGTATTCAATCTATATTTATTTTTCACGTTTGACTTGCACAAAACAAAAAAAAAAAAAAACATTTCGTAATCGTCTGTAGATCTGCATTTAAGTTGGCTAGGTCCCACAAGAGGTCGTACAGCACGTGTAAAATGATTTTATTGACCACAAAGTATGGATGACGAGTTTCGGAGTTATTTCCATCTTCAGAAGTCCAAGTGCAAAGCTAGCACAAGGACAAGAACGTTGCAAGCTGTGTACGTAACATGGTCTGTGTGTCACGACTAGTGTGCCACCTCACGTTACATGCACAGCTTGTAACGCTCTTGCCCTTTTGACAGTTTTTCACTTGGATTTCTGAAGATCGAATAATTCCGAAACTCGTCATCCATGCTTTGCGATCAGTGACGTCATTCTCCGCGTGCTGTATGACTTTTTATGTAACTTAGCCAACTTGTCCTTGTGCTATCTTTGCACTTGGATTTCTAAAGACGAAAATAATTAAGAAATTCGTCATGCATACTTTGTGATCGCTAAAGTCGTTTTCCACCTGCTGTACGACTTTTTATGCACCTTAGCCAACTTAACTACAAGTCTATGTGTATTTACTAGAATGGCCGTTAGGCCCCTACGTGACTTTATGTTACGTAATTATTACAGGTGGTAATGTTGCAGTAGTTTACAAGTTCTTTCAGAAATTTGTCACACATTTCTGTCGCTCAAGATTATGAATTTGTGGCACGGAGTTTGCCCAGCGTGGGTAAAATGATGTTCAATTTTTGCCAAACTTGACTAGCGTCTGAGCTGGGGTGAGTGCCAACGTGTTGTAGAGGTTCAAAGACGGTTCGTGTGGGAAAATGCAGTCATCCAGTTGATGTTGTGAAACATCATTTCTCAGTAAGTTAATTAAAAGAAGATAAGCAAGAACAATCACATCCGTATTTTCAGCTTGGACTTTTAGTCGGCTGTACTGCACTCAGTATGTACGAACGAAGATTCCAAACGTATTCTCCATATCTTGTGTGGTGCGTGAGTGGCGGTAATTGAATAAAGCCTCTGATACGTTTCGAGTGGCTATATTTCGAAAGTATGGTCTCCTCATATATTTCTTCATGGGAAATGCTGAATCTCCAGCTGTAACAAACTGTAGTTTCTCGTTACCTTTCGGAGGTAATGCTGCATCTAGTCCTTTCATTTGTTTAAGGTCAAACATCGTTCCCATTGATGAGTTGGCCAACAGTCCACCATCACTGACTTACCCGCATCCTCCAAAATCAATGCAAATAAATTTTACAGTTCGGTTCCACAAATGCCGACAGCAATATACACTCCTGGAAATGGAAAAAAGAACACATTGACACCGGTGTGTCAGACCCACCATACTTGCTCCGGACACTGCGAGAGGGCTGTACAAGCAATGATCACACGCACGGCACAGCGGACACACCAGGAACCGCGGTGTTGGCCGTCGAATGGCGCTAGCTGCGCAGCATTTGTGCACCGCCGCCGTCAGTGTCAGCCAGTTTGCCGTGGCATACGGAGCTCCATCGCAGTCTTTAACACTGGTAGCATGCCGCGACAGCGTGGACGTGAACCCTATGTGCAGTTGACGGACTTTGAGCGAGGGCGTATAGTGGGCATGCAGGAGGCCGGGTGGACGTACCGCCGAATTGCTCAACACGTGGGGGGTGAGGTCTCCACAGTACATCGATGTTGTCGCCAGTGGTCGGCGGAAGGTGCACGTGCCCGTCGACCTCTGGGACCGGACCGCAGCGACGCACAGATGCACGCCAAGACCGTAGGATCCTACGCAGTGCCGTAGGGGACCGCACCGCCACTTCCCAGCAAATTAGGGACACTGTTGCTCCTGGGGTATCGGCGAGGACCATTGGCAACCGTCTCCAAGAAGCTGGGCTACGGTCCCGCACACCGTTAGGCCGTCTTCCGCTCACGCCCCAACATCGTGCAGCCCGCCTCCAGTGGTGTCGCGACAGGCGTGAATGGAGGGACGAATGGAGACGTGTCGTCTTCAGCGATGAGAGTCGCTTCTGCCTTGGTGCCAATGATGGTCGTATGCGTGTTTGGCGCCGTGCAGGTGAGCGCCACAATCAGGACTGCATACGACCGAGGCACACAGGGCCAACACCCGGCATCATGGTGTGGGGAGCGATCTCCTACACTGGCCGTACACCTCTGGCGATCGTCGAGGGGACACTGAATAGTGCACAGTACATCCAAACCGTCATCGAACCCATCGTTCTACCATTCCTAGACCGGCAAGGGAACTTGCTGTTCCAACAGGACAATGCACCTCCGCATGTATCCCGTGCCACACAACGTGCTCTAGAAGGTGTAAGTCAACTACCCTGGCCAGCAAGATCTCCGGATCTGTCCCCCATTGATCATGTTTGGGACTGGAAGAAGCGTCGCCTCACGCGGTCTGCACGTCCAGCACGAACGCTGGTCCAACTGAGGCGCCAGGTGGAAGTGGCATGGCAAGCCGTTCCACAGGACTACATCCAGCATCTCTACGATCATCTACATGGGAGAATAGCAGCCTGCATTGCTGCGAAAGGTGGATATACACTGTACTAGTGCCGACATTGTTCATGCTCTGTTGCCTGTGTCTATGTGCCTGTGGTTCTGTCAGTGTGATCGTGTGATGTATCTGACCCCAGGAATGTGTCAATAAAGTTTCCCCTTCCTGGGACAATGAATTCACGGTGTTCTTATTTCAATTTCCAGGAGTG
Source organism: Schistocerca gregaria (assembly GCF_023897955.1). Taxonomy (NCBI): domain Eukaryota; kingdom Metazoa; phylum Arthropoda; class Insecta; order Orthoptera; family Acrididae; genus Schistocerca; species Schistocerca gregaria. Next base: position 865,753,664 of record NC_064922.1, read on the forward strand.
TAGAAAATGGCCGTTGATAATTATAATAGAGACCTCTACTGTTTTTCGGAGCTTCTAGGAACGTATGTTTTCCGTCGACAACGCTTGTACAGTTAGGAAACTGCCACGTGTTACCAAAGTTCTCAGCAATCTTTTTTCACGCTGCCTGCCGGCAGTGCCATTTCAACAGGCGACAGAAGCGGCCAATGTTGTACCATACGCAGTCACAATGCAACAATAGAGCTCTGATCTGAGTGCAAGAGTTTAAACACCTTCCACTTACGGTGAAACACGCTAAAAGCTTGAAACTCGCCGTTCATCCGCACATCTCTCCGTGAAAACCCGTCAACCAGTGCCCCACGTCCTACGTACAGGTACCTGGATAACATCTTACTCTCTTCCTGGAAAAACCTCCCGTTCCAAGACAAGATTGAGGGCCTGTAATCATACAACATCCACTCCTAGAGAAGCGTATCGTCATATCGCTGGATTGGTTGCGGCGTATCTTTGAGGACAGCCGCGTCTGCAGAGTCGAGCACGGGACACGGAACTGATATGTCGTGTTGTGGGTAGCTCTCCGTGTCAGGGGCATTGTTAGTATGGAAGTTGAAGTGTTGCTACAAGTGCCATTACAGTAAAGTAATGAAATATAATATGCTAGTGATTCAGAGTAAAGTGCGTCAACATGTAATTAAGAATGAGCAGTGCCCCCGATAACGTATTTGTGTATCCTCTCATTGCGTGTTCGGTCTCCCAGAATGAACGAATGTAATCAGTAAAAATTAGTAACCACAAAAGAGTGCAATCATGTATCAGTGTCTTGTAGTGAGCGTGTATAAGTGCGTTCCGTCATCGAGTTTCCGCATCATCAACAATCAGCCGCGTCGCGAAGGTTACGCGCACGCTCGTACAAGTGAGAACTGATAACTCTGTAATTAACTCTATAAACAGTGTTATATCATTACTAGCGTCAAGAAGGACTGGTACCAAAAGAAATCTGAGTACGCGTGGCGAGCGTAAGAAGTTTCGTTCGATTACTCGGCTTCTGCATCATCAACAATCATCCCCGCCGTGTTCGGTTACGCGTACGCTCGTCAAAGTTATATTGTGGACTGGTAATCATCCATTAATTGGGATAAACACTTATGACTTAGAATATAGACAGTGCAAACTGCCATGGCTTTTATCGTCACAGTTGTTCCTATCAGACGTAGGACAGTGTTGTGTTTTGAGTGGCTCCCCTAAACCCGGTTGCATATTTCGATAGATATTTCAGGCAATCCAGCAGCCGTGTGGAGCAGCAAATTACGACTGCCGCAGGAGTATCACGTACATGTTGTGGACAGGGCGCACGGTCCGAAGTGAGAAAACAGTTTGAGGGTCCCCCATCCATATGTACTCCAGGGCTTGTTACACCCTCTATACATCATATCTTAAGCCACAGACATCACAGTCAATCCTGCATTTTTTCTTACGTCACCCGCTCACCTTCCAATAGGTCACCACCTCAGTCCTTTTCTGTGTTATAGCGTCCACCAAAGAGCTTCTCAAGTACACCTCCTCTCCGTTTGCCTTCCTAGACTGTCCACCCATCTCCATTTTATTTCCATCGTGGTCATAACTACATCTTTCACTCGACTCCGCTCCGCGATACTTTTGTCAGCTTTTCTGCCCCTCCTGGCAATTTACGACCTGCATCTCTCTATTAATCCCTGAACAGCTCTCACTTCTTTCTGTACTTACCACCTCTCGCTATCATATGTCGAAAGTGGTAATACAGATTGGTTGCACTCATTTCTTTTCAGACACATCACAAGTTTACTTTTTCAAAGCCCGCATCTCGTGGTCGTGCGGTAGCGTTCTCGCTTCCCAAGCCCGGGTTCCCGTGTTCGATTCCCGACGGGGTCAGGGATTTTCTCTGCCTCGTGATGGCTCGGTGTTGTGTGATATCCTTAGGTTAGTTAGGTTTAAGTAGTTCTAAGTTCCAGGGGACTGATGACCTAAGATGTTAAGTCCCATAGTGCTCAGAGCTTTTTAACCATCCTTTTCAAAATCGCATTTAGCTTACAACAACGACTGCAAGCCCTTTTCCTATTAATGTTTACTTGTTTCACCTGTGCAACCAGGCACGGTCTTAAAAGCCCAAACTACAAAAAGTCATCCCCTGGTTTCATAATTTCATTTACGAGCTGTCTTGAAAGAGTAACTGAAAATTTATGTCACATCTTATGTTATCCAGATTCGCTAGTTGTTTTCATTTTTGTGTTGGTAAACATGTCTTAAAAGAATATGTACTAAGGTTAGTTACGTGCGACATTTAGCCGCCCGCATCTCGTGGTCGTGCGGTAGCGTTCTCGCTTCCCACGCCCGCGTTCCTGGGTTCGATTACCAGCGGGGTCAAGAAATTTTCTCTGCCTCGTGATGGCTGGGTGTTGTGATGTCCTTAGGTTAGTTAGGTTTAAGTAGTTCTAAGTTCTAGGGGACTAATGACCATAGGTGTTAAGTCCCATAGTGCTCAGAGCCATTTGAACCTTTTTTTTATATTTAGCCTGTTGTCATCTGTCAAACAGGTTTATGTTTCGGTAATATCGGGCATTATTTATATTGTATAAAAGTGGATTATAGAATTTATATTAAATTTTTCTCTAAGAAGGTAATAAAGTACAGCAAAGTTTTGCAAATGAAGAATATTACTTTTGGTGAGTCTGCTGTTAGAAGAACGGAGAAGTAGCTGATGATGTTGGTGTATCATCAGCCTTGTTCCATAGATTTTTTTCGTTTGTTTTGCTCTGAAATTTGTTCCAAAACTGTTGAATACCGAAAAGAAAACTGTGACGAATGCAAGAAGCTTGAAGCTTGCTCCACGACATTCATCACTTTTCCTGCCATGGTCAAATTCACGGTAGTACTTGGCGACAGCAGATTTGCTTGATATTTTCACCGGGTGTTTAGCTAAAGTTCCTAGTATCCTTCCCCGACAGCTATAAAAGGCAGTCTGACGTAACACATGCCGTAATCGCACGGAAAGTGGTACAAGTACGCATTTTACAAAGAAGACATTTTATCTTTGTTGGCAGGCGTGAAATACACTGGATGCCATGTTTCCGTAGAAATCTACCAATCTTCCCAGCTACTGGACCAGCATAAACTAGATAAGCGACTCTTGCCTTCTCATAGTCTCAGTCTCAGCTTCCTTCTCAGGCGGGGTCCTAAAATCAAAGATTAAAGACAACGACCACAGCTGTATCAATTCACATTTGGTGGTTCACAACTAATTTCGTTCGTTGGAACACCATCGGGTTGCCGAATTGTGTCAATACCATAATTTATGTAATACAGCAGATTCCTAAAGGCATGATAATGGCACTCCATGGTGTTCTGAAGAACTAGATCGGGCGTAACCCTAAACAATGTTTACTAATACAGATACAGTGGTTCTAATTAATCGTTAATATTTCCCATACACACTATGATCCGGTCTTCTCTTAACTAAACCGTCGAGGAGATCTACCTGGCCTTTTTAAAAAAGTTTAATTGTCAATATTTTACCAGGATTTATCAATAAATAATGACCCACAACTTTCACATATTTATTATAAGAGTGAACTATGGACCTTGCCGTTGGTGGGGAGGCTTGCTTGCCTCAACGATACAGATAGCAGTACCGTAGGTGCAACCACAACGGAGGGGTATCTGTTGAGAGGCCAGACAAACGTGTGGTTCCTGAAGAGGGGCAGCAGCCTTTTCAGTAGCTGCAGGGGCAACAGTCTGGATGATTGACTGATCTGGCCCTGTAACACTAACTAAAACGACCTTGCTGTGCTGCTACTGCGAACGGCTGAAAGCAAGGAGAAACTACGGTCGTAATTTTTCCCGAGGGCATGTAGCTTTACTGTATGATTAAATGATGATGGCGTCCTCTTGGGTAGAATATTCTGGAAGCAAAATAGTCCCCCATTCGGATCTCCGGGCTGGGGCTACTCAAGATGACGACGTTATCAGGAGAAAGAAAACTGGCGTTCTACGGATCGGAGCGTGGAATGTTAGATCCCTTAATTTAACCTGAAGAAACTGCAAAAAGGTGGGAATTTAAGGAGATGGGACCTGGATAAACTGAAAGAACCAGACGTTGTACAGCGTTTCAGGAGGAGCATAAGGGAACAATTGACAGGAATGGGGGAAAGAAATACAGTAGAAGAAGAATTGGTAGCTATGAGGAATGAAATAGTGAAGGCAGCAGAGGATCAAGTAGGTAAAAAGACGTGGGTTGGTAGCAATCCTTGGGTAACAGAAGAGATACTGAATTTAATTGATGAAAGGAGAAAATATAAAGATTCAGTAAGTGATGCATGCAAAAAGGAATACAAGAGTCTCAAAAATGAGATCGACAGGAAGTGCAAAATGGATAAGCACGGATGGCTAGAGGATAAATGTAAGGATGTAGAGGCTTGTCTCACTACGCTAAGATAGATAATGCCTACAGGAAAATTAGAGAGACCTTTGAGGAAAAGAGAACCACTTGTATGAATATCAAGAGGTCAGATGGAAACACAGTTCTAAGCAAAGAAGGGAAAGCAGAAAGGTGGAAGGAGTATATAAAGGTTCTATGCAGGGGTGAAGTACTAGAGGACAATATTATGGAAATGGAAAAGGATGTAGATGAAGCTGAAATTGGAGATATGATACTGCGTGAAGAGTTTGACAGAGCACTGAAAGACCTAAGTCGAAACAAGGCACCGGGAGTTGACAACATTCCTTTGGAACTACTGACCGCCTTGGGAGAGCCAGTCCCGACAAAACTCTACCATCTGGTGAGCAAGATGTATAAGACAGGTGAAATACCCTCAGATTTCAAGAAGAACACAATAATTCCAATCCCAAAGAAAGCAGGTGTTGACATATGTGAAAATTACCGAAATATCAGTTTAATAAATCACGGCTGCAAAATATTAACGCGAATTCTTTACAGATGAATGATAAAACTGGTAGAAGGCGACCTACGGGAAGATCAGTTTGGATTCCGTAGAAATGTTGGAACACGTGAGGCAATACTGACCCTACGACTTATCTTAGAAGAAAGGTTAAGGAAAGGCAAACCTACGTTTCTATCATTTTTAGACTTAGAGGAAGCTTTTGAATATGTTGAGTGGAATACTGTCTTTCAAATTCTAAAGGTGGCAGGGGTAAAATATAGTGAGTGAAAGCCTATTGACAGTTTGTACAGAAACCAGATGGCAGTTATAAGAGTCGAGGGACATGAAAAAAGAAAACTTCGGAGTAGGTATTAAAATCCATCGAGGAGAAATAAAAACTTTGAGGTTCTCCAATGACATTGTAATTCTGTCAGAGACAGCAAAGGACTTGGAAGAGCAGTTGAACGGAATGGACAGTGTCTTGAAAGGGGGGTATAAGATGAACATCAACAAAAGCAAAACGAGGATAATGGAATGTAGTCGAATTAAGTCGGATGATGCTGAGGGAATTAGATTAGGAAATGAGACACTTAAAGTACTAAAGGAGATTTGCTAGTTGGGGAGCAAAATAACTGATGATGGCCGAAGTAGAGAGGATATAAAATGTAGACTGGCAGTAGCAAGGAAAGAGTTTCTGAAGAAGAGTAAGTTGTTAACATCGAGTATTGATTTAAGTGCCAGGAAGTCGTTTCTGAAAGTATTTGTATGGAGTGTAGCCATGTATGGAAGTGAAACATGGACGATAAATAGTTTAGACAAGAAGAGAATAGAAGCTTTCGAAATGTGTTGCTACAGAAGAATGCTGAAGATTAGAAGGGTAGATCACATAACTAATGAGAAGTATTGAATAGAATGGGGGAGAAGTGGAGTTTTTGGCACAACTTGACTAGAAGAAGGGATCGGTTGGTAGGACATGTTCTGAGGCTTCAAGGGATAACCAATTTAGTACTGCAGGGCAGCGTGCAGGGTAAAAATTGTAGAGGGAGACCAAGAGATGAATACACTAAGCAGATTCAGAAGTATGTAGGCTGCAGTAGGTACTGGGAGATGCTGAAGCTTGCACAGGATAGGGTAGCATGGAGAGGTGCATCAAACTAGTCTCAGGACTGAAGACCACAACAACACAGAGTAGGTGGACATGAAGCATTGTTTACCCCAGATAGAAGATACTTGGAATTCTATGGGCAGGCTATAGTGAGATGTATGTATTCCTTGCTCTAGGATCTGGCACGTAAGATATTTGAACATCTGTGTCACACACTCTCGCCAGTTAGACAAGCCTTTCATCATTCGCACCGCCGTCTTTGAATGCGGTCGGTATTCGCTGTTAATTTCCGATGAAGCATTGTGGAGATGTGTTGTGCGGTATCTCTGGAATGTCCGCTGATCGCGTCTTGTCACACTTTTCAGTTCTGCGTGCAGTGATGCTTAGAACAATAGAGTTGCCCACCATATGTGAAGTGTCTGCCCACGGGTTCCACCTGATTTTATGCAACTCACATAACGTAACTGTCATGCGTTTTCTTCTTGCGACAATTCTCATCTACAAAGGACGCTGTGTATAGAACATTAGTGCGACCCATTCAACCAGGCGCAACGAAAACACTCCTGCAGCGTATTTTGCAACCGTTCAGAAGCTGAAAAAACGAGCCCTCGTATTAAGATGACAAATGCTATATGATAATCAGGTGGTCCGTACATGAATAAATAAACCAACACATCTACGTTTATATACAAATGGCTTTTTTTTTTTAAATCTTGTGGTGGTGGTAGTTACAGAATTTTTACGCATGGATAATGTCATTCATGCTGAGAGGAGACCTATAACATTTTTGAACAAAAATGGTTCGGAGAAGCTTCCACTATTTATCCCCTTGTTATGGGCTCCGATTATTGGATTCGCGCTACAAAAATACGAGCTCCTCGAGTATCGGAGCAGATCTGCGACTGGATTCAAGACTTCCTTGCATACAGAACTCAACATGTCGCTCTTAACGAAAAAAAAAATCGACAGATGTAAGGTTATTTCAGGAGTACCACGAGGAAGTGTGATAGAACCACTCATGTTTACAATATACATAAATTATCTAGTAGAAAGTTTCGCGTGGTCTTTGAGGTTCTTCGTAGATGACGCGGTTGACTGTAACGAAGTAGCAACGCCAGAAGATAGTGACAATTTACAGAATAACCTACAAAGAATTGATGAATAGTATGGGCCCTGGCAGTCGACCCTCAACGTCAATAAACTTATTACGCGTACACAGGAAAAGAAATCCACTACTGCACAACTACCCTATTGGTGACAAACCGCTGGAAACAAAATCTACCGCAAAACATCTGAGGATAACTACACAAATCGACCTTAAGTGGAATGACCACGTAAAACAAATAGTGGGAAAAGCAGATACTAGACTCAGAATCGTAGGAAGAATCTTAAGGAAATCTAACTCATCCACGAAGGAAATGGCTTATAAGGCGCTTGTTCGAACCATTCTTGATTATTATTCATCTGTCTGGAATCCCTACCAGGCAGTATTGATAGAGCGGTGCGTTGGTCACGGGGTCATTTATCCAACTCGAAAGCGTTACAGAGATACTCAACTAACTCCGTTGGCAGATGTTACAAGAGAGGCGTTGTGCATCACGGAGAGATTTACTACTGAAATTTCGAGATAACACTTTCGGGAAGAGTCGGACAACCCCCACATACAGCTCGGGTAATGACCACGAGGAGAGAATTAGAGGAAATTGAGCCTATACAGAGGCTTAGCGAATATCATTCTTCACCCACGCTATTCGCGACTGTAACAGGGTTGGAGGGCTCAGTTAGAGGTACAAATGTACCCTCCGCCTTGCGGATTATGACGTAGATGTAGATGTAGACATTTTGGTACTCCTATTCTCTACTCTTGTGTATCTAATTATGATGACATGTGATATGACTTTTGTAATTAATGTTGTTGTTGTCGTGGTGGTGGTCTTCAGTCCTGAGACTGGTTTGATGCAGCTCTCCATGCTACTCTATCCTGTGCAAACTTCTTTATCTCTGCAACCTACATCCTTCTGAATCTGCTTAGTGTATTCATCTCTTGGTATCCATCTACGATTCTTACCATCCACGCTGCTCTCCAATACTATGTAGGTGATCCCTTGATGCCTCAGAACATGTCCTACCAACCGATCTGCTCTGCTCTTAGTCAAGTTGTGCCATAAACTCCTCTTCTGCCCAATTCTATGCATAACTTCTTCATTCGCTACGTGATCTACCCATCTACTCTTCAGCATTCTTCCGTAGCACCACATTTCTAAAGCTTCTATTCTCTTCTTGTCTAAACTACTTATCGTCCATGTTTCACTTCCATACACAGTTATACTCCACACAAAGACTTTCAGAAAAGACTCCCTGACACTTAAATCTATACTCGGTGTTAACAAATTTCTCTTCTTCAGAAACGCTTTCTTGGTCATAGCCAGTCTACATTTTATATCCCCTCTACATTGACCATCATCAGTTATTTTGCTCCCCAGATAGCAAACCTCATGCACTACTTTGAGTGTGTGGTTTCCTAATCTAATTCAGTCAGCATCATCTGATTTAATTCGACTACATTTCATTATCCTCGTTATGCTTTTGTTGGTGTTCATGTAATATTAATTAATGTATCCAATTCCATAGTATTAAATTCTTGCAGGTGCGTTCAAGCAACATCCGCTACCCAGGTGTGACTTTAAATTTGTAAACTGTGACAAATCCCAATAATGCGTCCGCTGTGCGGTATTGCAGAATTTTTTCTATCAATTTTGTTTTTAAAACTTCCTGGCAGATTAACACAGTATGCTGTACCGATATTCGAACTCGGGACCTTTTGCCTTTGGCGGCCAAGTGCTCTACCAACAGAACTATACAAGCACGACTCACAACCCGATCCCACGGCTTCAGTCCTGCCAGTACCTCATCTCCCACCTTTCATACTCCACAGAAGCTCTCCTGCGAACCTTGCTAGTTTTGCACTTCTGGAAGAAAAAATATCGGGGATATTCGGCTTAGCCAAGGCATGGGATGGGGTACTGGCAGAATTAAAGTTGTGGGGACTGGTCGTGAGTCGTGTCAACTTAAATATTTCACGTGCTCACAGTGAAGGTGACGACTTCTCATTTCACAGCACTAAACAACTCACACCTGCTCCTTTCTACTACCAGCGTCTCCTCTCCGGCAGTCCCTATACGCAATGGTGCTAACCGCCAGTTTCTTCAGCTTAATGTTTTGGAGATTCTGGCCAGCCGCGGTTGATGGAACAAAATTAAAATAAGATTGAGGACATCTCAAGAAAAATGTCAGGAAGTGCACACTTACACAAGAATAAAAAATGAAATACAAATGTCCTCCTCCTCTCGGGTGCAGTGGCTGTGACAGAACATCCCAAATGTGGATTACCATGGAGCTGAGTTTCTGCGCTTCCCGACTCTTTAACTGTCATTACACATCATCCATCAGTACTCTTATCACCTGTTTCATTAGCGTACACTACATACAAAGTTCATGGGCATCCACAAAAGTTTCTTTTTGCGCAACCAAGAATTTAATAACAGCACATTACTTATGTAGATGCCATTTTCATGGTTCACTATGGCTGTGCCACCTGTGGGAGTTATTCGAAACTGCATGCCCTTATGGAACAAACATCAAATTTGGAGAAGCTGAAAGGACTTTTCCTATATTTACTAACTGCTGTACAAAAATAGGATCATTATTTATCGAGAGCAGCGGCGTTTTCATAGAGTTATCAGAGCTGACAGATAAGGAACATGTGAGGAATAACCGCAGGAATCAATGTAGGACGTACGATGAACGTATCGAACGTATTCGTTTTGACAGCGCTGCGAAATGTGGCCTACGGCAGCAGACGACTGGAGCGAGTGCCTTTGCTAACAGCACGACATCGCCTGGAGCGCCTCTCCTGGGCTCGTGACCGTACAGGTGGGACCCTAGACATTTGTGAAGCAGTGCCCTAATCAGATGAGTCTCGACTTCTGTTGGAAAGAAATGATGGTAGGATTCGAGTGGCCGGCCAGAGTGGCCGAGCAGTTCTAGGCGCTACAGTCTGGAACCGCGCACCGCTACGGTCGCAGGTTCGAATCCTGCCTCGGGCATGGATGTGTGTGATGTCCTTAGGTTAGTCAGGTTTAAGTAGTTCTACGTTCTAGGGGACTGATGACCTCAGAAGTTACGTCCGATATTGCTCAGAGCCATTTGAACCATTTCTTTTTTAATCCAAGTGTGGCGGAGACCCCAAGAAGCCATGGCCACAAGTTGTGAAAAAGGCACTGTGTAAGCAGGTGGTGACTATGTAATTGTGTGGGCTGCGTTTACATGAAATGAACTGTGTCGTCTCATCCAACTGAACCGACCTTTCACTGGAAATGGTTGTGTTCGGCTCTTGGAGACCATTTGCAGCCATTCATGGACTTCATGTTCCCGAACGACGATGGAATTTTTATGCATGATAATGCGCTATATCACCGGGCCACTGTTGTTCGCGATTGGTTAGGGGAACATTCTGGTTAGTTCTAGCAAATGATTTGACCACCCAGATCGCCTAACATGAATCCGATCGAACATTCGCGTAAAATAATCGAGAGGTCAGTGCTTGCAGAAAATCCTGCACCGGCAACACTTTCGCAATTTTGTACGGCTATAGAGGCAGCATGGCTCAGTGTTTCTGCAGGGGAATTCCAACGACTTGTTGTGTTCATACCGTCGAGTTGCTGCACTATCCCGGGGAAAAAAAGAGGTCCGACACGATATTAGGAAGTACCCCGTGACTTTTGTAACATCAGTATATAAAGCTTTTCTGTATTTCCTTTCATTTCTATTTTAGCTACGTACAACTGCATTTCACGTGCTTCGTTTAATGTTGTGCAATGCCTAAGCTTCCGATCTCTGCTTATGTTAAACTCAGACCTTACTCTAAATAGGGTAATTAATGCCAGAGAACTGCCTAACATTCCAGTCTGACGTTCCGCTTAATAATGGAAGCAAGACTTAAATCAAGAAAGATTCAAGGCATTTGTAAGCCTATAAAAAGCGGTTGGCAGTGCGGAATGGGTTAAGATGTTCGTAAATCTCAGAAAAACAGATGGGAAAGACGGGTGATATCCAAAATAAGCTAGAAAAGGAGTTTGAAATTAGGATGAGAGACCATAAAGGAATTTTCCGCATTAGAAAATTTGTAAGACAGGAATGTTATATTTCATCCTTACCGTTGAATCTACACATAAAAGAAGTAATGACGGAAATAAAAGGAGGGTTGAAGAAGTGAGATTGAAATTCAGGTCGAAAGGAGATCAGTGATATAATTGGCTGATGGTATTACCATCAGCAGTGATAGTGAGAAACAATTGCAGGACTACTTGAGTGCAGAGACGTACAGAACTGATCCTTCCCGTGTCCTTGTGAAAACTGTCGGATCAGTGACCCCTCGCGCACCATCAAAAATTTTTGGCATTTTTTTACGCAGATTTCGTAAATTATAAATTTATTTAAGTAGATTTTATGAAATGCAGCATTACGAAATTAACCATAGTGATGAAAACATTACACACAACAAACTGAATAAGTCACAAATTGTAAAGTTGAAGTAGCAACAAATCAATAGCTTATTGTTTATAACAGCTTCTGTACTTTGGTTTGAGTGTGCTGCATAGTGAAAAGCAGGTGTTAGGTAGTCCCCATGAATTATTAACAGTGCATCAATTACTTATTAGAAATTAAGATAAAAGGGCTACAATTAAGAGATACTTCTTTACATAACTTTACGATACATTTCCTTGATCTGAGCGAAGCACACTCATTGATTATGTCTTTGAAGTCAAGTTTAAGAGTTACACCTGTTTACTGACGAAGTAAATACCGATGACAGTCTACTTTAATCCGTGCTTGGTCGTAAGTAGTTTTTACGGTCTTTAATTTGCTGAAACTGCATTCATATAATGCTGTAGTTTTCGGCATTGTCTTAAATATCCTCAAAGCCAATTCGATGTTTGGATAAGCATCTCTAAAAAACGCACTGCTTTTCATTAGCTCTTTCACCTGGAAAGTGAAAACAACAATTTAAGTAACTAGCTCCATTGTATCATTGTCTCTGGTATATCTGCTTAATTACTTATCTCTCAGCCTTGTTTCCTTGTTTCTTTCCTTCAACGCTTAGTAAGCAGAAATTGGCCGAGATCTGAAGCTTTCGATCAAATGTAAATTTTGCTTCTGTACCCGCTCGCTGACCTTTCAGATTCTACAGTATCATAACGAAGCGGTAAAAGAACACCAGTCTGAGTGGCAGAAAACTTGTCAGTGACAGATGTCTTTTCGGTTGTAGTTGTTTCTTTACGATGCTGCGTCTCGAGGGCTGAGGGAAACACTCCTTCTTGTAGGCAGAATAGGTTTGGGCGAACTGATGTAGAGCTCTCCCGGTTAACTCCTAAATCATCATCCTTTCTCCTTCTTCTTCTTTTTTTCATGTCAGTTATTGCTCCTTCTCTGTGTCTGCATCCTCGTCAGTGATCTACCTCGACATCCCGTCGGTACGGACCTGGTTCAACAGAATGAAGATTGTGTGAGCACCCATTATGGTTTGCGAGTAAACTGACAAAAGGCGAAAGTAACGAGGAGTAGCAGGATTGGATGGGGTGATAAGACTGACATCATAATTGGAGGCTACGACGTAGATGAAGTGAAAGAATTCTGCTACCTTGGAAACAAAATAGCACATGACGGTGCAAGCAAGAACGACGGAAAAAGAGTACTGTCACCGGCAAAGACGGTATTCCTGGGAAAATGTTGCCTAGTAGCATCAAACACCTGCCTGATTTTGAGGAACAAGTCTTTGAGTATGTACATTTGGGTAACAGCATTGTTTGGAAGTTAATAATGGACAGCAGTAAACTGGAAAAGAAGAGAAACGAGGTCTTCGAGGTGCGGTACGATACAAGGATCTAGAAAATTAGATGGATTGATAACATGAAAAATGGCGATGTTCTTCGCAGAAACTTTGAGGAAAGGAACAGATGGAGAACGCTGACACGATAAAGAAGACTGAATTATAAGCCTGTGTTAAGATAGACAATAACTTCTACGGTACTACAGCCACGTGTTTAGGGTAAAAACCGTGAGGAAGACCGTATTTTGAATAGTGATGAAAATAAAAATACACTATTGAGTAATACAACACTGTCCAATAAAACTGGTACACCAAGAAGAAATGCAGATGATAAACGGGTATTCATTGGACAAATATATTATACTAGAACTGACATGTGATTACATTTTCAAGCAGTTTGGGTGCATAGATCCTGAGAAATCAGTACCCAGAACAACCACCTCTGGCCGTGATAACGGCCTTGATACGCCTGTGCATTGAGTCAAACAGAGCTTGGATGGCGTGTACAGGAACAGCTGCCTATGCAGCTTCAACACGATACCATAGTTCATCAAGAGTAGTGATTGGCGTATTGTGACGAGCCGGTTGCTCGGCCACCATTGACCAGGCGTTTTTAGTTGGTGAGAGATGTGGAGAATGTGCTGGTCAGGGCAGCAGTCGAACATTTTCTGTATCCAGAAAGGCCCGTACAGGACCTGAAATATGCAGTCGTGCATTATCCTGCTGAAATGTAGGATTTTGCAGGAATCGAATGAAGGGTAGAGCCACGGGTCGTAGCACATCTGAAATGTAGCGTCCACTGTTCAAAGTGCCGTCGATGCGAACAAGAGGTGACCGAGACGTGTAACCAAAGGCAACCCATACCATCACGCCGGGTGATGACGAATACACGCTTGCAATGGGCGTACAACGCGATGTCGCCAAACACGGATGGCACCATCATAATGCTGTAAACAGAACCTGGATTCATCCGAAAAAATGACGTTTTGCCATTCGTGCACTCTGGTTGAGTACACCATCGCAGGCGCTCCTGGCTGTAATGTAGCGTCAAGGGTAACCGCAGCCGTGGTTTCCGAGCTGATAGTCCAGTCTGCTGCAAACGTAGTCGAACTGTTTCCGTAGATGGTTGTTGTCTGGCAAACGTCCCCATCTGTTGACTCAGGGATCGAGACACACGATCCTTACAACCATGCGGATAAGATGCCTGTCATCTCAACTGCTAGTGATACGAGGCCGTTGGAATCCAGCACGGCGTTCCGTTTTACCCTCCTGAACCCACCGATTCCATATTCTGCTAACAGTTATTGGATCTCGACCAACGCGAGCTGCAATGTCGAGATACGATAAACCGCTATCGCGATAAGCTACAATCCGACATAACACAGCATCTTCGTAGTGCAGCAATTTCAATGGCCAGTAGTGTAAAGTAAAGATTGTAACTATGTAGCACTCAGCTACCTTCAGTCAATGTTCGTTAAAACATACATATATGTCACTGAAAGAATGGACAGTATAACGAGTTTTAGTTTGATAGGTTTTTTTAAATACCAGTATTTCTCAATACACAATTTGGAGTGGCGTCACAAACGCCAAGTTGCTTGCACCAATATTCAAAACTGAAGGGACTGTATCGAAAACTAAGCCCCGAGCACCGTGTTTCTCGCGTGGAAATTGTGCCACGATGTCAAGGGTCACCGGAAATCACATGTCGCTCCGTGCTTCGAAATGAGTAAAAGTTTGCGAGACCGTAAACGTGTAGTCGCTGCTGCACAAGCAGTACCGGCAGTCGCTTCGCCTCGTCCAGAGGCAGCTCAGACCGACCACTCTCGTCACAGTCTGCTCACCAGGCGATCAGTCAATAGCCGTGCACACGTGGATCTCAGATTTGGTTCATAGGGATCTACTGAAGAACGGGATACAACCCGTCGGCTTTGACAACTGAAGTCAGAATTTGCCAGAGGTGATTTATTACGCTGCCGGCCGTGGTTGCCGAGCGGTTCTAGGCGCTTCACTGAGGAACCGCGCGACTGCTACGGTCGCAATCCTGCCTCGGGCATGGATGTGTGTGATGTCCTTAGGTTAGTTAGGTTTAAGTAGTTCTTAGTTCTAGGGGACTGATGACGTCAGATGTTAAGTCCCATATTGGTCAGAGCCATTTGAACCATTTATTACGCATAAGTAACGGCAGAGACGTCTGTTCGTAAATAATGGAATGCAGGAGAGGAAACAGAAGGTAGACATATGTCACGTGCAGTAATATTTCGAACATAATGTTAAGGATATCGCTTGTTTCAGTCCTAGTACTTCTGTAGAAAATAAAGGAAAAACAGAGATAGAAGTAGCGGTAGCGTAAAATCCATTCGTCATATATATGAGTGGTACCTTGAACTTCAGTCGAACCGTATAGGTTAACTGAAATACTGTATACAAATTTAACGTACGTCGGTTTCTACATTTTCGTTAGCATTAGTATCTTATTCTTCAGTTCAAATATGTAGGTCAACTGAAGTAAGGAATACAAATTTCACAGATGTTCTTCATTCGCCTCCGCTACTACTAGCATTCTTTTCTTATGTAGATAGTATTACTAGCGAAAGAGAAAAGATGTACGTACATAATATTTGTATCCATTACTTCAGTTAACGTATGTAGGTCAACTGAGGAACAGGATACTACTGCTAACGATAACGAAGAAGTCGACTTGGGTAACATTGGCAATGTGTACCTCAGTTCAACTACGCGAAGGCGGAAGAAGATGGCACACACAGAGTCTTTTTTGTTTGCCTTCGATATTAATTGTATCGACTGAACGTCATCACAGTCTTGCTAGCAGCCACAAAAACACCAAAAGCAGTAAAATGTGTATCGTGTTCTTCAGTTGACTTATTTAGGTAAATGACATCAATGTTAGATATGTCGCTTTTGTCGTCTAGAACCAGTATCCCGTACAAATTCTTTGTGTGTCGGTCTTTTCGCTTTCAGTAGTGCTAGTATAGACGACTAGCGATACTGGTCCTGGGAAAGGGCAAAAGAGCAACTACTGCAAAATCTGCATCCAGTACTGCACTTCACAAACCCATACATAACGCACAAAAGTATAAAACGACAAAGAAACACATCAAAATAGACAAATTCACTACAACATAAAAATAAAAAATTAGATCTATCTCCGGCCGGAGTGGCCGAGCGGCTCTAGGCGCCACAGTCTGGAACCGTGCGAACGCAACGGTCGCAGGTTCGAATCCTGCCTCGGGCATGGGTGTGTGTGATGCCCTTAGGTTAGTTAGGTTTAAGTAGTTCTACGTTCTAGGGGACTGATGACCTCAGAAGTTAAGTCGCATAGTTCTCAGAGCCATTTGAAACATTTTTAAATGTACCATACACAAACTCCCTCGCAAAAAATCAAAGTTCGACTTGAAAGACATCAACAAAAATCACATACCCACAAGAAACACAATATCATGAAAACACACACATGCACACAAATATGTAAACCCAGAACCTGACATCAATGAAATGAAGTAAAATAATAAAAAAATATCCGCAGAAGAAAATTACCTGAAATAAGAAAATAAAGAATGATGGATCAACCCCAAAAAATCCAAATCAATACTTGAACCAACCCGACCACACCCACCCCTCTCCTTAATTATCATTTACCCCCACACCCATCCAAACTTGAAATTAACAAATGACGGACAAAACATTTGCCCAACACGTTTAAGGTTTAAGGAAACACTTAAACGGGCAATATGTATCAAGTACACTACGCCTCCATGAATATTCATCTAAATGGCTGCAGTGTCGAAATGCGTCGTTTCCCCTTCCCTACAACAGATTTTATAGCTGACCAATAACCTTATGTACTATTCTTACATCTCCCAGTTGTTGAAGATCTGATTTCAATATTATGATTGACAACAAGATGCTGAAAACCCCTACTCTCCAAATCCTTATAGGATGAAAAACGATCGGAAATTACTACAGAACCCTCTGCGACATGATCTTCAATTAACTTCATCAACACTTTCTTCGTTCGATTAAGAACTTCCTTAGAAGCTACATCGTCTCATTCTGGACCTAAAATTAAGGGCGCCCAATCCCATAATCCTAGGGAAGGTTCTCCCCTGTTGTACTTGGTTTTGCCAAAATGAGACTCATCAATTTCGACTATAACACCCCCCCTCCCTCCCCAAAGGCCCTCTATACTTTATATATTCCCCCCAAACTTCCCTACAAAACGAGTACGTGTCTAAAACGGTACGCTCACTCACACGACCACACCAACAGTACGTAATTTTTACTATATCCCTCAAGGCTAGCTTCGATTTCTCAAACCATATTCCTCGTCTAATGGAGCGCCATAGCCGATCCTTGCTACACCACCATACGAATAAATAGTGAGGACGACGAGCAGACACATTTATGGCTCTGAGCACTATGCGACTTAACTTCTGAGGTCATCAGTCCCCTAGAACTTAGAACTACTTAAACCTAACTAACCTAAGGACATCACACACATCCATGCCCGAGGCAGGATTCGAACCTGCGACCGTACCAGTCGCGCGGTTCCGGACAGAGCGCCTTAACCGCGAGACCACCACGGCCGGCTCACATTTATGCTCGCCGCACTTACGACCTCGAACGCAGTCAGCAAGAAGACCAGACATTTGCGAAAACCGAATGGTTGCCATCATGTCTACGCTCAAAGCCTGCTTTAAGTCTTCCATATTCATGGGAATAGATA
This sequence comes from Schistocerca gregaria, assembly GCF_023897955.1. Lineage (NCBI taxonomy): Eukaryota > Metazoa > Arthropoda > Insecta > Orthoptera > Acrididae > Schistocerca > Schistocerca gregaria. The sequence goes on from NC_064922.1 coordinate 865,771,297, forward strand.
AATCCGTGCCTACAAACGAAAACGAAAAACTGAAAATTCTTCTAAATGAAAAACTATTCCTCCAAATTATCTCAAACTCACTAACAATGCAATTAAGGGATAAATTCTAGTGTCTGATTCCACTCGTCAGCTTCGATAAATGACGTTATACGTAAGGCAAAGATGCTGCATATTGGCAATCTATGAACGTAACGTATCATACTCGTAAACAAACGAATATGGCATGCGATACAATAGTGCGTTTAATTATTTAGGCAATAATTACATGTAAACGGGTTGAAGCCAACCGAAATAAATAAGAACAGGAGTGTAAATAATTTGTGTCTAATTAGAGTTATTACCGTAATTTATGCGAGTCGGGGGGGGGGGGGGGTAAGAGACCCATAAACTGTATTACAATATAGCGCATGGTGAAATCGTCCTATTTTTATTATTCATTAATGATTCAAACGGGAGAAGCGCAGGATACTTGGGGTTTTGGGTGGGGAGACATTGAATTAGAACACTCAAAAAAATAAAAGACAAAAATGACCAAACATTGGAACAGATAACTATACTACACGAAAATGACACCAGCTGCAGTAGCTCCAAAATAACCCTCAATAAAATTGATACATCAGGAATGAAAGTAAAATTAACAGAAGTATAGCAAAAACATCGAAAAGGAAAATATAACAGCGGCTACTTAAAAAGGAACTTTCCACATGTGAACTTCCAAAGGAGTGAAAGATTGAGGCTGACGAGGAGAACAAAATGAGGACATAACAAGAAATCATACTGTTAGGATATCAAACTGTACCAAATACGCAAAGTCCAGAATAACTCATGAAAAAATTAATAAGAAACACAAACTACCAGACACGGAAGAAGTACCACGCAAATCAGTTCTTCCCTACCACTCGCCCTCTACCAAACGAAAAATTTTAAAATAATGAAAAAAATTATATCACGAGTCAATCACATAAACCACCCAGGAAAGACACAACAACCCCGTCGGCCCACCATTGTAACAAAACAATATTAAAACGACATAAAAACCTCCCCCCAGAGAAACCAAAAAGGTAGCAATCGCAGAGTACAATAACATAAAAAAACGCAACGTGAAACAAGAAAAAAAGTATCAGATCCACCAACACATAACTAACAAAACGAGGCTTGTACATTTTGCTGACTATTTTCATAAATGCAAGAAATACACAATAACCTTTAGATATACTCTTCCGCCAACACTGCAATCCTTCACTTTCCCCGACCGACAACAGATTTTACAGCCCCGCGATACCCCTAGATAGTAATGGTACATGCCCCCGTCTTGTAGTCTTCAAATTGAATATTGTCCTTCACGACCAAATGATGATAACCCCTTTCACCCAACCCCTTCTAGGAAGCAAACCCACTCGATATGACTACAGAACCTTTTTCCACATATTTTTCAATTAAAGATGTCAACACTTCCACTTCATTTGTACGATTTGGTACGATCTTAAGTACAAAATCAGCACAATCCCCTCCAGGAACTACTACTCCATCCCCCCCCCCATTCTCCGCCCCCCAATGATACCCTATACTTTATAAATTCCCTTCACACTTCTCTACAAAATGAAACCCAGTCAACTACAGTGCCACACGAAACCCCTGCTTCGTGAATGACAGATTTTCAAGAATATTGATAGCAAAAATAGTAGGTTAACATGACTATTATTTCCAAATGCAGCTTCGATCTTCTCCATATATATATATATATATATTTGCACCTCCACATATATTCGTCGGAATTTCGTGATAATGGAACCTTTGTCAAAACCATATCATTTCCACAAACACTGCACTTGCAAAATTCTGAAATAACGCCCAATGATTGCAAAAATCTTATAGCTGAGTTTCGGTCAGTCATTTGCTGAAGCAGAATTTTTGCTGTAAACACAACTGACTCGTCCATAACGAATGGCAGTTGCGCGAGAAATTAAGATCTTACAAATCACGACTACTTTCATTAACAAAAGATGCCGAAAACAAATTACGATATGAAAACAAAACAATCTACACCGAAATTTAAATGTACGCACCTAACAAGGAAATCCAGAGAAATCATTTATCGTTCATTAACACCAGTCTGAGGCACAAACAAAATAACATCACACATTACGTCATTAGTCAAAGCAGATGGGTGGAATCAGACACTAACAACTTACCCAAATTAAGTACCGAATGAATTGGAAAGAACCGATGATTTAAGTAAGTGCAAACGAAATAAATCTTATGCAATGTCTAGCGCTTTCTTTTAGCTCATGTTTTTCAGTTTACAATGCTGGAGCTTATCCACAGCAGACAACTGATTTATTATCTACAGCTCGAAAGTAAAGCCATTAATATCTACGAATGACCTATGGCGTCATTGGTTTTCACGGGTTGTATCCCGTTCTTCAGTTGAGTCGTACATAGCTCATCTGACAGGCCTTCACTAACTGCGTCCTGTTTACAGACAGCGACAGGAGGGAGGCAGCGTGAGGTGAGCAACGTAACCACTCACCTGGTTGGCGCCCTCGTCGGATGGTTGTTGCTCCATGCTGTTGGCAGCGAGCGTGTTGTTACCTCTGTCCACGCTGTCTCTGTCTCTAGGCGACGAACAACAATCAGCAACCAGCGGGATTCTGAGCTGAAGGTTGGCTCGGAGCACGGGCTTTGACGTAACACCCTGTCACCAGGTCACCGGTAGCAGCCAGTGACGCGAATAAGTGAGAGACCTAACCGTGTTACGCTGACGACGTAGGTTTCGACGCGTAAAAACCTTATCATCTCTGTATCAGGTTAAGCAACAGCACCACTTATTCAGGGTCAGGGAGTTCTGGTGCCAAGTTACACTTGACCTTGACAGGGGATATCGTGTTTACCCCTGCCAGTGACCTATCGCATCATCCCGTCGGTGCGGCCCTGATTGAACAGAATGAATATTCTGGTGAACACCCGTTATGGTTATCCACTTCACCCTCCAAATCCTCTATCTGTGTAGCATACCATTGTTCTGATAACTGACTCCACCAGTTTTTTTACTGCTTCCATAATTTTATTTAATTCTTTAATATCATCTTTATTTGCCATTTCCAGAGTTGTACCTACAGCATCCAACAATCCCCTCTTCCACAAAGTATTCAGTACAACTTCGACTACTTGTTTCATATGTTCCCATTGTTTCCCGTAGGATTTAGTAGTTTATGGAACTCCCTTGACATCTCCTTGAGTACCGCCTTGCGCTTAGCAGTTTCTTGAAGTTTGTCGAATGTCTGTTACAACCTTCTTGCCTGGTTGTGCATCTCCCCTGTGTCAGCTTTTCATGACCTGAGGACAGAGACAAATATTACCCTTCCTTCCTCCTCAGAAGGGTGTTTCAAAAATGACCGGTATATTTGAAACGGCAATACAAACTAAACGAGCAGTGATAGAAATACACCGTTTGTTGCAATATGCTTGGGACAACACTACATTTTCAGGCAGACAAACATTCGAAATTACAGTAGTTACAATTGTCAACAACAGATGGCGCTGCGGTCTGGGAAACTCTATAGTACGATATTTTCCACATATCCACCATGCGTAGCAATAATATGGCGTAGTCTCTGAATGAAATTACCCGAAACCTTTGACAACGTGTCTGGTGGAATGGCTTCACATGCAGATGAGATGTACTGCTTCAGCTGTTCAATTGTTTCTGGATTCTGGCGGTACACCTGGTCTTTCAAGTGTCCCCACAGAAAGAAGTCACAGGGGTTCATGTCTGGCGAATAGGGAGGCCAATCCACGCCGCCTCCTGTATGTTTCGGATAGCCCAAAGCAATCACACGATCATCGAAATATTCATTCAGAAAATTAAAGACGTCGACCGTGCGATGTGGCCGGGCACCATCTTGCATAAACCACGAGGTGTTCGCAGTGTCGTCTAAGGCAGTTTGTACCGCCACAAATTCACAAAGAATGTCCAGATAGCGTGATGCAGTAATCGTTTCGGATCTGAAAAATGGGCCAATGATTGCTTTGGAAGAAATGGCGGCCCATACCAGTACTTTTTGAGGATGCAGGAACGATGGGACTGCAACATGGGGCTTTTCGGTTCCCCATATGCGCCAGTTCTGTTTATTGACGAAGCCGTCCAGGTAAAAATAAGCTTCGTCAGTAAACCAAATGCTACCCACATGCATATCGCCGTCATCAATCCTGTGCACTATATCGTTAGTGAATGTCTCTCGTGCAGCAATGGTAGCGGCGCTGAGGGGTTGCCGAGTTTGAATTTCGTATGGATAGAGGTGTAAACTCTGGCGCATGAGACGATACGTGGACGTTGGCGTCATTTGGACCGCAGCTGCAACACGGCGAACGGAAACCCGAGGCCGCTGTTGGATCACTTGCTGCAATAGCTGCGCGTTGCCCTCTGTGGTTGCCGTACGCGGTCGCCCTACCTTTCCAGCACGTTCATCCGTCACGTTCCCAGTCCGTTGAAATTTTTCAAACAGATCCTTTATTGTATCGCTTTTCGGTCCTTTGGTTACATTAAACCTCCGTTGAAAACTTCGTCTTGTTGCAACAACACTGTGTTCTAGGCGGTGGAATTCCAACACCAGAAAAATACTCTGTTCTAAGGAATAAACCATGTTGTCCACAGCACACTTGCATGTTGTGAACAGCACACGCTTACAGCAGAAAGACGACGTACAGAATGGCGCACCCACAGACTGCGTTGTCTTCTATATCTTTTTTACATCACTTGCAGCGCCATCTGTTGTTGAAAATTGTAACTACTGTAATTTCGAAAGTTTGTCCGCCTGAAAATGTACTGTTGTCCCAAGCATATTGCAACAAACGGTGTATTTCTATCGCTGCTCGTTTAGTTTGTATTGCCGTTTCAAATACACCGGTCATTTTTGAAACACCCTGTATATGTGTCACAGTACATATAGTAACTCAACAATTTCCCGTTGTTCTAAGCATTCATTCAATTCTACCATTGCCCAGGGGATGAGGAGGACTAGTTTTTAAGTTCTTCACTTGCATTAATCGATACAGCTCCTTCAATAAGTCCGACATTAAATTCGTACCCTAGTCCATAGCTATTGTATCTGGTACTCAAAATTCCTACATCCATTATTAACCGCTGTTTATGTGACTGTCTCTAACTGCTGGTTCAGCATACCAGCCAAGCCGCCTCCATGTACCAAGAGAGCTGATTTATTATTGATAATATGATTGTGTTTCCTACCGGCTTATGATTCAATGGTCCTAATACATCGACCCCTAGCGCTTCAAATCGTTTCGAGGCTTTGTGTAGCCTCTCGCTGATGATTCAGGACAGCTCTTTGTGCACTCTGAATGCAGTTCCTTACTTGCTGATCCATATTTTCTGTCCTCACGACCAGGATCTCTTTGGCTCCCCTTCCAGTTTATTGAGCTGCACCCTCCATCACCAGATAACATGTGATCATGTGCTTCCTTTAAAATCTCCTCCTTGAACTTCGCTGGTAATTCTGCCCGCAGTACTAGCCTTGTACCCCTGCACAGTAATCCATCTCACGTGACACACTAAATGAAGCCTAACGTCACCTTCTGTTTCACTGAATAGTTCATTTCTGTCGTATTCAGCTGTCTTGATGCATAAGCTACAGGATGCTCTTCACTGATAACCTCCTGACTTAAAACATATCTTATAGAATGGTTAGATGTGTCACACAAAAGGATAAACTCCTGCTGAAAGATCGAAAATACTAAAACCTGGCTCAATAGATTGTGGTCAGAGTCCACATCTGCCCCTGGAAATGTCTTACAATTTAATACCTGGTTCCTAAATTTCTGTCTTACCACTATATAATCTATCTGATACCTTCCAGTATCTCCAGGCTTCTTCCATGTATACAACCTTCTTCCATGATTCTCGAAACAAGTGTTAGCTATGATTAAGTTATACTCTGTGCAATATTCCACCAAGCGGCTTCCTCTTTCATTCCTTACCCCCATTCCATATTCACCTACTACGTTTCCTTCTGTTCCTCTCGTGGTGTCACCGCCAGACACCACACTTGCTAGGTGGTAGCCTTTAAATCGGCCGCGGTCCGGTAGTATACGTCGGACCCGCGTGTCGCCACTAACAGTGACTGCAGACCGAGCGAGGCCACACGGCAAATCTAGAGGGACTCCCTAGCATTCGCCCCAGTTCTACAGCTGACTTTGCTAGCGATGGTTCACTGACAAAATACGCTCTCATTTGCCGAGACGATAGTTAGCATAGCCTTCAGCTACGATCTAGCAAGGCGCCGTATTCAGTTACCATTGATATTGTGTATCATGTATTGTCACGAGCGACGTTCTTCATTAATGGATTAAAGTTAAGTATTCCACCAGCTACGTCCGTTTTTCTCAATTCTAATTCCCTTGTCATATTCCAGACCTCACGCCAGCCTACATGAGCTAAAACGAGTGCATTTCGGCCTCCTTTAGTAAAACGGTGTTGCCTCTCCTGCCAACCGCAACATTGCTCTTATCTAAATTGCCCTGATTTACTTGTGTAATGGCTTCGCCACAATCTCCAGATGTACTGTCCGAATTTTATCGCTTACAGAACCAACAGGCGCAGGCCTTACTGGATGCCCTTGGACTGCTCGTCCAGGGTCAACGTGCGATGCAGCCGCTTCACCGATAACGCAGCCACAACACGCAGTTGCACCCGCTTTTCGCCCTTTTGATGCTGCACTGGAGAGCTGGACGGAGTGGTCACGCCAAACTCCATCTCGCCGCCTACAGAATTCAAGGTAACGAGCGGCAGCCTTTTCTCTTTCCTTCGTCAGGGTACAAACGTACCGTGTGATAGTCAAATTATTTCCCCGACGCGACGTAGCAACTCTGTCCTACGAAGAAATTTTGTCTGCATTAGATGCATATTTCAAAGAATCAGCCAATGTGGTTCCGAAACGGTATACCTTCTTTCGTACAAAACGTACGGCAGATCAGACTAATAGGGAGTGGGTTGCAACTTTGCAAGGCCTCACTAGGGATTGTGCTTTTGAGTGTCAATGTGGGCTCCCTTATTCAGATACTATGGTAGGGGATGCAATTGCACAGAACGTTTCTGATGTTCGTATAAGGGAACAGACTTTGAAACTAGTAAATCCCTCCCTTCAACAAGTGATGGACATATTGGATCGGCAGGACACACTTGACTTTGCTCAGGAATCATCTGAAACTTCACCAGCAGTGTGTCAGGTGGACCGGCCCGCCGGGCGAGCTGCACGGAACAGTAAACAGCCCTCGCGCCCGGCCGCGCCGCTGCCGCCATACTCTCAGCCACGTGTGCCGCACCGGCATGCAAATGCAGTGATCAAATCATGCCCGCGGTGTGCTACTAAACATTCGAGTGAGAATTGCCCGTCACGCCAAGCTATTTGCTTTTATTGTAATAAAAAAGGACATGTTCAGAGTGTTTGCCAGAAACAGCTCAGATCGGAAGCTCAAAACCGTTCCAGGCCCTTTGCTTCGCGCCGGAATCGGAATCGAACCTAGGATACTCAGGCTCGCGAAACTTCGCCCATGGAAATTCATGTAGTTCATTCCGCTCCGCACAGTGCCACTCTCTAACAGTGACTGTGTTCGTCCCAAAAATAGTGTGCGTCGACATCGCCGGAACTCCCGTCAAGACGCAAGTGCTTATGTACCAGTGTCAGTTCACATTGCACGATACAGTCGCTCTTGTCGTCAGCAGGACAATAAACTTTTTGTAGACTTGGACATTAACGCCGGCCGATGTGGCCGTGCGGTTCTAAGCGCTTCAGTTTGGAACCGCGTGACTGCTACGGTCGCAGGTCAATCATCCAGACTGTTTCCCCTACAACTACTGAAAAGGCTGCCGTCTTCAGGACTCACACATTTGTCTGGCCTCTCAACAGGCACCCCTCCGTTGTGGGTGCACCTACGGGACGGCTACCTGTATCGTTGAGGCACGCAAGCCTTCCCAACATCAAGGTCCATGGTTCATGGGGTGGGGGGGGGGGGGGGGTGCAGGAATATGGAATATGGTATGGTTTCTGATATAATGGTGCTTCGTTCTCTCTCGGAGTTCAGTTCCGTATCAATAAAATTGCTAACAATCGAACCCGTGGGAAAAATAAATCGAATTCCCATATTAACAGTATTTCTTCCATCTGCTGTTTTTCTATTCTCTCTGGATACTCCACTTTCCTACATAATGCAATCCTAATAGTTGCTTGCAGGTCACACGCCTTGTGCACCTCTCACTACCATCCGAAATGTCTCAGATCGCTGTTAACATCCTCTTCTTTAAGTTCATCTCCCCAGCGCCAAAACTGCCTATATTTACGAATACCATTCTACTATCATACCTCTATTGCACATGTAAAGCACATCGACTAATAAAACATCTTGCTGGATCCAATACATCGTTTTCCTCCAGAAGCTTCACAACACATAAGAGACCCACATGTAGATTTAGCTCCATATTCAGGCAAACCAATTTCCCAGTGCCATCTGACACACCATCATGTAAATCAAGCCCTAGTTCAGTTGTTCGCTGTTCAACAGGTTTGTCCAATATGCTAGTCTCCCCCTCCAGCACTGCTTCAAACATTTGTCGAGTCCATGCCACGTCGTGTTGCGGAACTTCTACCTACTCGCGGGAACCCTACACACTATTGGACAGGTGTAAAAGTTCCTTTGCTCTTCAGTGTATATTCTCTGTATTTGTGTATTTAGCGTGCTAAATGTTTTATATATGCATCGTAATGAGCCTTTCACCTACTTAGATACCTTACACTGTACCCAAAATAATCATGCCATTGTGAGATTCTTGTGGGGACTGCAGACCATGATGGTTTATCGACAGATGGCACAGGAATGCTGTATATGTCACTTCTGTCATATATAACGGGCTATGATCGCGGAGAGTTGATGACGTTGATGTAAAATTAGTTTATTTTTGGGGAACTGTGGCAATTCCCCAGTCTCATTTAGATGTGTATATGCTTCAGGATTTTACTGTAGTTATTTACAAGTGTTGTAATTGGCTTAAACCCCATTAACACATGGTTTATTTGTTTAAACTGTTCCGTTGTGGTAGGTTAAATGTCTTCTCATTTTTTCCAGTTCTGCCTAGGATCGCCAACTGACATGGACTGATGTAGCCCACATACTTTCTTTAATATTCACAGCAGGATGACTGGGGAAGCTTGTTTCTTATTGGTCCAAAGAGAAAGGGGGAGGAGACGTAAGTCATCTGCAGAGACGCCCACAAATTTGTGTTGGTGTTTTAGGACCTATTTGTCGATATTTACATGGTTTGCGATGGTCACCCCTAATATATTGATTCCGTAACACAAATTTTCTGCCAGTGACTAGGGAGGTCCATCGGTGAAATTACACTAACATTAATTATATAATGTAAATTTGTTCGGCCGTTTCTGTTCTGTTGGCTAGCGTGATGTTCTCAATCGAGGTTGGGTCCAGCCATACTATAAGCTCGCTACGCATTGTCTTAGATGTGTGGTCTACTCGGCAGTCATTGTTGTACGTTAGGATTTCCTAGCGCTCTGGTAAATTTGATGAGATACTGTATCCTTAAGATCGGTAAACAGCAGAATTTTTGTATAAAGTCATAAATTTAATAAGATATTCGTCCAGTATTCTGTGACATCAATATTTCTAAAACGAGCTCGTCGGATTGTAGCCAATCGCGATTGCTGTTAATCGTGTCGCGACATTGCTGCTCGCGTTGGTCGAGATCCAATGACTGTTAGCAGAATATGGATACGGTGGATTCAGGAGGGTAATACGGAACTCCGTGCTGGATCCCAACGGCGTCGTATAACTAGCAGTCGAGATGACAGCCATCTTATCCGCATGGCTGTAATGGATCGTGCAGCCACGTCTCGATCCCTGAGTCAACAGATGGGGACGTTTACAAGACAACAACCACCTGCACGAACAGCTCGACGACGTTTTCAGCAGCATGGACTAACAGCTCGGAGACTATGGCTGCGGTTACCCTTGACGCTACATCACAGACAGGAGCGCCTGAGATGGTATACTCAACGACGAACGTGGGTGCACGAATGGCAAAACGCCATTTTTTCGGATGAAACCAGGTTCTGTTTACAGCATCATGATGGCCGCATCCGTGTTTGGCGACATCGCGGTGAACGCACGTTGGAAGCGTGTATTCGTCATCGCCATACTGGCCTATCACCCGGCGTGATGGTATGGGGTGCCATTGGTTACACGTCTCGGTCACCTCTTGTTCGCATTGACGGCACTGTGAACAGTGGATGTTACATTTCAGATGTGTTACGGCCGGTGGCTCTACCCTTCATTCGATCCCTGCGAAACCCTACATTTGAGCAGGATGATGCACGACAGCATATTGCAGGTCCTGTACGGGCCTTACTGGATACAGAAAATGTTCGACTGCTGCCCTGGCCAGCACATTCTCCAGATGTCTCACCAATTGAAAACGTCTGGTCAATGGTGGCCAAGCAACCGGCTCGTCACAATACGCCAGTCACTACTCTTGATGAACTATGGTATAGTGTCGAAGCTGCATGGGCAGCTGTACCTGTACACGCCATCCATGCTCTGTTTGACTCAATGCCCAGGCTAATCAGGGCCGTTATTACGGCCAGAGGTGGTTGTTCTGGGTACTGATTTCTCAGGATCTATGCACCCAAATTGCTTGAAAATGTAATCACATGTCAGTTCTAGTGTAATATATTTGTCCAATAAATACCCGTTTATCATCTGTATTTCTTCTCCGTGTAGCAATTTTAATGGCCAGTAGTGAGCTCAGAGTTTATTTTGTTTATCTATCATGCTGTGGTATTCGTACAGCGTCGTATTTTTTGTAAAATAATGCATAATTTGTTTATAAATCGCGTGTGGCATGTAACATATAAGTCCTCTGCAACAACTTATTTGTTGTTAATAACTAGCTGTGGGGATTTGTAAGAAGGGTGTATATATTTTTATTCATTTACATATAGTCCTTGTATAAAATAAAATGGAAACACGTGGAATTACACGTAGAAAATGATTAAATTGTGGAAAACAAGCAAAATGTGGAAAAGTGGAAAAATAATTATTAAATAGTGTATTTGTGTAGAATATAGAAAAATACGGAAAATACGAAAACTGTGGAAAAATGTAAAATAAGACTATTTATTCAGGTGCCTGGGGGCGGTGGTTGCTCTGTTAGCACCCGGGATGACGATATTCACTCTATTGTGATAATATTAAATTTAATTTGTAACTAACAAATACCCACACTCTGGTCTCTTCTCCCTATACCTTTAATGACGGATATTACACAATTATAATAATCAGAAAATAATTTATAACCAATACCAACACCCTGATACCAAACACAGCACAAACGGAGCATCATATGTAACTGCTCTAGTAAAAAAAACGGGTTAGTGGGGTTGGGAGCACGCTTTAATCTTAATGGTCCAAGGATGGAGGGGATGGAGGAAGGATGTACGAGCAGGCGTTCAAACCAGATGCTCAAGATTAAAGTCACCTCGTACTGGCAGTGCCTCAGCTGCATGGGTAGGTTTGCAGGTACTGAGGTGGGGGGAAGGGGAGTGTGGACAAGATATATAATCTAATACTCACGGTCAAGGTCATCTCTTACGCCCAGTTGCTGCAGTTGTAACATGATACCTCCTCACAATGTTAACTGAACATGACACGAGAAATTCTTATCAGGTAGAGCGGTAGGCATGCTGGAAGGGGGATGGGTTGACCTCATACAGTTGTCTCAGATTTAACGTGATAGCCCCCTCAAGTTCATTTATATCTCATATGCCCAAGGTCAAGTGTAACCTGACACCGGAAGTGCATATCAGGTTCCCAGGCAGGCCTGGGGAACGGGGTTAAAGGCCATTTGTATCTCCCATGCTCACTACTTAAATACCAACATCAACTCGACTTTTATCTCTGATTCTCCGTGTGTAATCCGTAGTGATTCACCAGTATTCTGTACTCACATATGTCGATATTCAGTTATTGTATTATGATGGCCGTGTAAACGGAAAGCTGGTTGGTGAAATAATTTATTACTAATGGTACAGTACATGGCCGCCCGCGGTGGTCTAGCGGTTCTAGGCGCTCAGTCCGGAGCCGCGCGACTTCTACGGTCGCAGGTTCGAATCGTGCCTCGGGCATGGATGTGTGTGATGTCCTTAGGTTAGTTAGGTTTAATTAGTTCCAAGTTCTAGGGGACTGATGACCACAGAAGCTAAGTCCCATAGTGCTCAGAGCCATTTGAACCATTTTTATGTACGGTCCATGTTTGTGTTGCATCGAAGATCATTGTTGTTAAGTGAGCACTACTAGACTGTTGTCAAAGACATGCTTCCGTTTCTAACGTTTCGTCTCCTAAGGCTGGAGATATCATCAGACACTATAAAGACTCAGATAGAAGTGTTCAGACCGAACAGTTCTTAGGTACCTGCACTGTCCACCTTCATGAAACGTCTCCTGGACCCAACAGTCTCAGAAAGTCGTCTGAAATCACGACTTGAACCGAGTATTGCGTCGACTTCTCTGTATTATGCTGATAATTTTTATAGTTGCTTTTAATAAATTATTTTCGGAGAAATAATGACCATGTAAAAATAATGGGAAGAAATGTATATTAATATTACTGAATATCCACAATTTGTGCTTTATTTGATAAACATCCACGCAGCACTCAAACATAGAAAAGTCACGCGGTTCGAAAGGTTTGTAAATAGCTGTCATTTCTCATTGGAATCGCAGAGATGTCACGAGAGCCATCCGTTGGTAGCTTTTCAAACAACTACTCCTAAGTCATATATCCGTTCCTTCCAAATACGCAGTCGGAATGATATAGGGCTCAGGTTGTCGTGGTCTAAGCATCTGCAGTTTTTGAAATTTTATAACTGTAACATCTTCATGTTTTCACACCTGAGCGACTTCAAAGAAATTGAACTGATTTATTTGTAAATAGTATGTGGCACTGTGAATGCTGTATTGAAGCAAAGCGTCTCTTTCTGTCACAGACGAGTTCCGCACAAGGTGCTGCAGTTGTGATCCACCGACACGGCAAGAGGAACTGCAGATCATTGTGCAAAGTCAGCTGACGACCAGCACCCAAAAGAAATACTGCAAAACTCTGTTATGATATACCTTTAGGTATTACGAAAATTGAAATTCAAATCAAGGAATATTGATGATGTACGTTTCTGTATCGCATGACACTGATTGAACATTAAAAGTGTGTGAAGCATATTTTTCGTCGTGTACGTCAATTTTATATCTGTTTTCTAAGTAAAAAAATAAATTTTAATCACTGTTGGCACTAATATGCAAAAGTAGAATTATTATTCACACAGTCTTACTAGGTAAGAATAGAATGAAGAATTAATATCAATCATTGAGTGTTATTGACGGTTTTCAGGAACGAATATTGTGGAGAATAGCGAACAGTATCAGCCCTGAGCCGTGTTGCGGCTCGATGTGACTCCGTCGCCGGTCGGAGATACCTGATATCTCTGCTACACGTATGGTTTGGCCGGCCGCCGTGCCTACAGTGGGGGCGTGGCAATACGTGGGTACACAACGCCAGCCGCAGCGAGGGAGTGGACAGCTTCCCGTTTAGGTCAGCAGGGCGGGAGTCTCTGGGTGGAAACACGGCTAGTCAGCAAAGCGCTGCAATCAGCGCCACTTTCTTGATGTGAGGCCAACTATAGCTTGTGCGATTAAATGTAAGCCACCGGACCAACTGTCTCCTGAGTGTGCTCTGCGTTACGGGTGGCTGCTCATCCAAGGCCACTGGTAAGAAGGTGCTCGAAATCACTGCGTGTGAATTTGTGGCACTGTATGCTACGCATTTGTCTCTGTTTTCGAACCCCCGTGTTTTTGTAATGTCTCTGGCTGAGGTCCGATATTTATTTCCTCAATGCTAGACTGCTTATCCAGTGAAGCAGTGTCGGTATGCATTTAAAGTCTAGCAAGCACTTAATTGACTGGGTTGTGGTTGGCAGAAGAGCCAACACCGTGTTACTAGGGGAGGCCGAAATGCACGCGTTTTAGCTCATGCAGGTGGGCGTGAGGAGGGAAGGACTATACTGACGTGAGGTCTGGAACATGACAAAGAATTAGAATTCGGAAGGCGGACGAAATTAGTCGATACTTAACATTAATCCATTAATGATGAACGTCGCTCTTGACGGTACATGATTCACAATATTATCTGTTAGTAACTGAATATGGCGCCTTGCTGAAGGCTATGCTTAACTGTCGTCTGGGCAAATGAGAGCGTATGTGGACAGTGAACCATCGCTAGCAATGTCGGCTGTCCAACTGGGGCGAGTGCTAGTGCTAGATGGTACTAGATAGTGGCGACACGCGGGTCCGACGTATACTAACGGACCGCGGCCGATTTAAAGGCTACAACCTAGCAAGTGAGGTATCTGGCGGTGACACGACAGACTGTTTTATAGCAATATCTCTAGCAGTGAGTTAGTGAATTCGCGTTCTGCTTCAGCTAACTTTTAATGCCAACTGTACAAAAAACTCGTAAAATTTTGCTGTCCGTTTTGCTTTCACAATTCCATAGTATCTGTTTCGAGCTTTGATTCACGTTCCTGGTTTTTTTCTATCTTGTAGTTAGAGGAGTGTCATGTGACCCACTGTCTGTATAATGTTGGGTCGCAGTAACGGTTGTACGAAGCTGTAAGCAGTAAGTCGCCATTGTGCTTTATCGTACGGAAGCCAGTCCATTCAGTAATTTGGTTCATGTATTGCTTATTATTAAATTTTCTCACTGTATAGCAGATATATGTCCTGTTAAGTGAATCAGACGCTTCTGTAAAAATTTCCTAAAATCAACTGGAACTAATTCCTTCGAAGTCTTAAGTTTTATCTGGTTAATTCGGAGTCTTAAGTTCTATCTGCTTAATTAAGTTTCGTGTAAATTCATATTGAATATCGAACGACTCACTAAAATCCATTTGCTTCAGAAGGGAGGAAGGACGTCAAACGGGCAGACTTGGGGCAGGAGAGGCACCACAGAACATTTTAATTTTCACTGTCTATACTTTTACAAATAAATTCATAAAACTTTAACAGCATGACCAGGAAGGATTCAGGATCCATACTTATAGCAGTGGAAGCTCTAAAACGTAACAAAACACATTTTTTTACATGTGAAATTTCATCATTTTTTCACTTACTACTGGCTGCATTTGTTGCTATAGGTACACTTTTCTTCCTAAGTAAGAGAGATTCGTCGATGACTTTTGCACAGCATACAAACCATAGTTAGAGGTGTATGAAACTCTAGAAGTTATTTAATTTATGAAAAAATGAATGAAGTGTTACATTTTAAACTTCAAATTTAGAAAAAACTCAAGTTTTTATAGTTAATTATCTCAATTTTTTCCACAGTTTTTAATAGATATGGAAAATTCTAGAGTTTCATACACCTGTAACTACTGTTTGTATGTTATGAAAAATTCATCGAAAAATCTCTTACTTAGGAAGAAAAGTGTACCTATAGCAACAAATGCAGCCAGTAATAAGTGAAAAAATGATGAATTTTCACATGTAAAAAAAAAGCTATTTTGCTATGTTTTTGAACTTCCACTGCGATGAGTGTGAGTCCTCAATCCATCCTGGTCATGGTGACAAAGTTATATGAATTTATTTATAAAAGAATAGACAGTAGAAATTAAAATGACCTGTGGTGACTCTCCTGCTCCGGCCAGTTTGACGTCCTACCCCGCTTAACGAAGTTGTGTGTAAATTCGTACTGAATATCGAACGAATCACTAAAACCCATTTGCTTTAAAACACTCTTCATTTTCTTAACTCTATCTTTTGTTTTAGTTGACTTTCGGATAGAAGCTAGTATCAACTAAGCTCAGTACATTGTGTTCAGGTGTAATCATAAACGCCGGAACGAAGAACCTAAACGAAAGACAGAGAATGCAGTGAAGAATCGGCAGTCAGTGGTGCTCGGAATCGGACCGCACGGTGCCAGCCCCCCCTCCCCCCAGCCCCCCCCCCCCCTACGACACCTGCATATAAACGCAGCTCCTGGCAGCCTCGGCCAACATGATCGGCCAGGGTCTGCAACGTGATTAGTGCTACGTGGAAGGGGTTATCCCGGCCATTAAATGTCATACGATCATTTCATTTCATTTTTTACTATTTTCACATCGACTCTCACTAGCGCCATTGCTGTAAAGATAGTCAACTTGACTATAGTCAGTTTGCCTTCTGGCAATAAAACTACTAATGTTGTTGGTTTGAAATTGTTGCATAGCATTCTGAGAGCGCTGCATCCCGTGGGCACCCTATTATCGACGAGTGGTCACGACCCTACACATTGGTCTCGTGATTATTGTTAACGAAGAGTTGATTTTATAAGGGCTAATATTGTATCCAGTTTCCTTAAAGTAAAAAAAATAATTAAATAGAGCAGTATATACAAAACTACTCTGGGAAATGAATGTGTTAAAGTTTGACAAAAATATTTCTTTTATGGGTAACCAGCCTGAGCCGTGCACAGCTCTTGTTTAGGCCATTTATTGTTTGCCATTACGGTATTGTCGCATTTTCTTATTCCATTTTCTGGCGTCACTAACTTCCTGCCTTACTTTCCCGTGAACGGCTGCAGCAGAGCGTATCGGTAAGTGCACTGTCGTATCATCTCTGCAGCGAACGATAGTATTTCCGGGTCGTCGTGTGTCTGCCAGCCAGTTGGAGACGGACCAGCAGTGCAGTCGGGACGCAGCAGCAGTGAAGTCGGGGACGGAGCACCGGTGAGGCACCGACAGCCAGTGCTCGCCGACTGCTGGCGACACACATGAACTGTCCAAAGGAGGGAGAGTGGATCGGGACGACCGTTGGTTGGTCGTTCGGTTGGTCGTCTCATCGCCCGACGTATATTTGGTCCTTTCACCGTTTCCGCGCCTGGAGAGTTGGTCGGTTGGCGTGGAGCAGCGAGGAAGTCTCCGTGGCGCATTGTTTGGCAGGGACTGTTGGCTGGGTCCACGAGCGGTCGGAGTGTGAGGGGTTGTTCCTTTTGCTACCAGGTCCGTGACTCACCGATCCCGACACGGAAGTTGCGTCTTTACTTAATCTACCAGCTATCCCCACCTGTTCACATTGTGTCGTTCGAATTTCGTTGTGGGCTGTTGGGACATTCCCGCGTGCAATAATGTGTGGTTTCTAGTTGGCGATGTTCTAGCCGCCCTCCTGTGGAGTTTAACTTAACTAGATTATTTTTGAATTGAAGTGCACCAGCAGAAACTTCTGCCTTGTGGCCGTTAACTTTCCGGTTACCTGTCCTGGCCGTTGACGTTAATTGAGGCAGTGTATTTTCCTCGTCGTGTTTTGGCTGTCCAGCACGGTGTGTAGTTTGACAGCTGAATGTGTAATTCGTTGTGGGGGGGGGGGGGGGGCAATACCTTCTGTGTTGTTCCATTGAACTCCCTGTTGTGTGCTGGTTGAGTGGAGCGGAAGTTATCCTGTCACTTGTCCATTGACTGTCTGTCTGTTGGGTTGCCGTCGGATTGAGAATTGTTGGGCCGACTGCCTGTCTCTCCTAAGCGAGCGTTAGTGTTTGAATTACAGGCCGACCCTTGGAAAGTTCTGAACGCCGTTTGATGCAGTGTTTTTTCTTATTTTCCTTTTTGTTTGTTTACCTATGGCTTCTAGCCGATTTTAAATTAATGTTGTTTTGGTCTTAAGGCGTGAGATGGTTTGGGCCTTGAGCCTGGTTTAAAGAAATTTTAGGATAAAGCCTTGTGTTTTTTAAAATTCAGATTCCTCTTTTGAGCCTTACGTTATTGGTCTTCAGCCGATTTTAAGTTAAAGTTGTTTTGCCCTTAGGGCATGAGATTATTTAGGCCTTCAGCCTAATTTAGAAAAATGTTTTAAGGCAAGGCCTTCTGCCTTTTAAATTCAAATTCCTGTTTTCGAGTCTTGAGTTATTGACCTTAAGCCGATTTTAAATTATAGTTGTTTTGCAAAGTTCAGGATAGTTGTTTTGCCCTTGAGGAGTGAGATTAAATGGCGCATTTAGCCGGGAATTAAGTTCTAAAATTAATATTTGGCTTGCTCTGTTTTTAATGTTTTCTTTACTCTTGCAATGTTTGCCAAATGAATAAAGTAGTATGTTCGAGTGCAACCGACAACCACTTATTTTGACCCCTTTCCACAAATTAAACCATGTTTCCTGTCCTGCGGGTATATCAGGGTATCTCAGAGTCTTAGCGTCTTCGATGTCGATGCCTTTGCTATCCAGGACCATATAAATCTCTGAATAGTGATTCAAAATATATCAGGAAATTTTACTGGTGCAATGAGCCAGTCGTCATGTTTTCAAATGGCTCTGAGCACTATGGGACTTAACATCTGTGGTCATCAGTCCCCTAGAACTTAGAACTACTTAAACCTAACTAACCTAAGGACATCACACACATCCATGCCCGAGGCAGGATTCGAACCTGCGACCGTAGCAGTCGCGCGGTTCCGGACTGAGCACCTTAACCGCGGGGCCACCGCGGCTGGCCTCATGTTCTGTAAAGTCAACATTTACTTTGAGCTGCTATAGGGAAAGACCACTTGTTGCTTCTGTTAATGTTGAGTCAAGATGTAGTTACCAAATCTAACGCTATAGATAACCTTTGGAACTTAACGATATTGAAGACGACGTGCATTTCCTTCACAATTACGATAAACATTTCGCTGAATAGTTTTAAAACTCACAAAATGATGCTCTTGTCTCTTGTGAATTGGAAAAATAACTTCTTGCCGAGTTAGCATTTTTTGGAAGCTCAGTAAGCAAATGCTGATAAATACCAAGAAGTACGCGAAACTGAGAAAACACTACTGAATGCGGTTTTTGTAGTGGCGACACACGTTGAATACAGCTTTATCCTACTTATCTGAAGGCCAGAATTTCGTCGTAAAAACAGCACGTTGACGTAATACCCGTAGGGTAGACCTATTCCAGCTTTGATTAGTGCTGCATAAATTTTTTCCCGCTGCCTTTCGAATCTTGAGCTTCTTGGTATTATATAGTTTTGTAAGATAGGTTAAGTTCATCTGGGATAACTGCACGGAACGGAGATGCCAATAATTTCTCAGCAAGGAAATGTGATAGGTAACATCCGTGACCAAATCTGATGCGAGTTCCTGTAGTTGAAGAGCCTTTAGATTGTCTTGTGTCAGAGGACCAAAGTGTTTAGACACGTGAAGGAAAAGCGGAATAATGACGGAGCCGCTAGCGACGTCTGAGAATACAGAAACAAGAGAATTCCACCGGCGGTCTCCGCCGTGCCCTATCCGTATCCAGGCCGTGACGTCACCGGTGTGCCTCGCCAGAGGCAATAACACAAGATACGGCAAGGCGCCGTCTCTGTTCCGTCCCCCCTTGCGAACGCTTGGGAACGCCGACGAATCGCGTCCCTAGGTCAAATAACTTTTGTCTCTACCAATTCCATGTGCAATAAATACGAGAATGTCACAGACGCGTGGTGAAACGTTACAGGCAAAAACTTGAGAAACTAGGGCTATTTTGAAACTCCCTGGCAGATTAAAACTGTGTGCCCGACCAAGACTCTAACTCGGGACCTTTGCCTTCCGCGGGCAAGTGCTCTACCAACTGAGCTACCGAAGCACGACTCACGCCCGGTACTCACAGCTTTACTTCTGTCAGTACCTCGTCTCCTACCTTTCAAACTTTACAGAAGCCCGCGAAAGGCAAAGGTCCCGAGTTCGAGTCTCGGTCGGGCACACAGTTTTAATCTGCCAGGAAGTTTCATATCAGCGCACACTCCGCTGCAGAGTGAAAATCTCATTCTAGGGCTATTTTGTCACCTTTCATAAATATGAAGGCCTTTTCCAACCTTTTCTTACCAATATTACACGACTTTTCATTCAGCTCACATCCCACAACTCCGTGCAATTAATACGTCAAAGATCCACGTCAGTTGAGAAAAGTTACTGGTCTTTACCCAGGTTTCAGTTAGAGTAATCTAGCCTTCTTCAGAAGCATACAATAAACTAATACATGCCAGAATTACTTAGCTCAGGAACGTAGCTTGACATGGTACCACGCTACTTCAGCTTTTTATGTTTGACCGTGCCTTATACTGGCATGTAGTAGTTTATTTTATGCTTCTGAAGAAGGGTAGATTACTCTAGTTGAAACCTGGGTAAAGACCATTAACTTTTCGCAACTCAGGCGTGTCTTTGACGTATTAAGTTATCACAGTTGCTGACTGGGTTGCAACATGTAAAAGATTCTTATAATACGTGCAATTTCTTAAGTGTCCTTTACTGTCTTTACTTCCCACATTACGCACGCTCACCCACTTCTCCGTCTGCATATCCACAAGCCACCAATAAACACTTGAAACGCTGGAGCAGTACTCGTCAGCTCTTCGTTTTCAGTCAGTTCCACAAGGAAGTGTACGCCATAATTTTAAATGTAACGTCGTTCGCAGCGACGTCTGTGGTAATGGTCTCGAATCTCTACTCAGTGCGCTTTTGCACGGTGCATACAGGCTGGTCCACATCGAGACGGGGCCAAATATCTCACGAAATAAGCGTCAAACGAAAAAACTACATAGAACGATACTCGTCTACCTTGAAGCGGGAAACCAGATGATGCTATGGTTGGCTCGCTAGTTGGACTAATTTTTTCGCTTTGTGATAGATGGCGCTGTAATAGTCACGAACATATGGCTCACAATTTTAGACGAACAGTTGGTAACAGATAGGTATTTTGAATTAAAATACAGAACGTAGGTACGTTTCAACATTTTATTTCGGTTGTTCCAATGTGATACATATACCTTTGTAAACTTAGCATTTCTGAAAACGCAAGCTGTTACAGCGTGATTACCTGTAAATACCGCATTAATGCAATAAATGCTCAAAATGATATCCGTCGGCCTCAATGTATTTGGCAATACGTGTAACGACATTCCTCTCAACAGCGAGTAGTTCGCCTTCCGTAATGTTCGCACATGCATTGACAATGCGCTGATGCATGTTGTCAGGCGTTGTCAATGGATCACGATAGCAAACATCCTTTAACTTTCCCCACAGAAAGATATCCGGGGACGTCAGATCCGGTGAACGTGCGGGCCGTGGTACGGTGCTTCGACGACCAATCCACCTTTCATGAAATATGCTATTCAATACCGCTTCAACCGCACGCGAGCTATGCGCCGGACAGCCATCATGTTGGAAGTACATCGCCGTTCTGTCACGCAGTGAAACATCTTGCAGTAACATCGGTAGAACATTACGTAGGAAATCAGCATACATTGCACCATTTACATTGCCATCGATAAAATGGGAGCCAATTACCCATCCTCCCATAATGCCGCACGATACATTAACAAACCAACGACGCTTATGGTCCACTTGTCGCAGCCATCGTGGATTTTCCGTTGCCCAATAATGCATATTATGCCGGTTTACGTTACCGCTGTTGGTGAATGACGCTTCGTCGCTAAATAGAACGCGTCCAAAAAATCTTTCCGCGTCCAGTAATTTCTCTTGTGCCCAGTGGCAGAACTGTACACGACGTTCAAAGTCGTCGCCATGCAATTCCTGGTGCTTACAAATATGGTACGGGTGCAATCGATGTTGATGTAGCATTCTCAACACCGACGTGTTTGAGATTCCCGATTCTCGCCGAATTTGTCTGCTACTGATGTGCGGGTTACTCGCGACAGCAGCTAAAACACCTACTTGGGCATAATCATTTGTTGCAGGTCGTGGTTGACGTTTCACATGTCGCTGAACACTTCCTGTTTCCTTAAATAACGTAACCATCCGGCGAACGGTCCAGACAGTTGGATGATGTCGTCTAGGATACCGAGCAGCATACATAGCACACGGCCGTTGGGCATTTTGATCACAATAGCCATACATCAACACGATATCGACCTTTTCCGGAATTGGTAAACGGTTCATTTTAACACGGGTAATGTATCACGAAGCTAACACCGTCCGTACTGGAGGAATGTTTCGTGATACTAGTTACATATACGTTTGTGACTATTACAAATCAATCTATCACAAAGGGAAAAAAATGGTCCTACTAAAGCATTCACATTTCTTTATGTACTACACGAATATGTAAACCGCAGTTGATATCCATTTGACCTATGGCAGCGCCATCTAGCGGGCCAACCATAGCGCCATCTGGTTTCCCCCTTCAAGCTAGACGAGTTTCGTTCTTTGTAGATTTTTTTTCGTTTGATGCTCATTTTGTGAGATATTTGGCCCGGTCACTATCAATGGACCACCTTGTATATAGACAGTGAGAGAGTTGAAAGTTAAGTTTTGTCGGTTGTTGTTTAAACTTTTGCTCTTATTTACATCCAATTTGAACGCTAAAAATATGTAGTCTTTATAAAAAGAAATTGATTCCAAGGTCCTTTAACAAGCTATATGTTTCGAACGAGGCAAACTGGGTGCTTCAAAAGGATAATAATCCGGAACACCGCAGTCGTCATTGTACAGTGGGGGAACAAGACAATGGAGTGTCTAAGATGAACTGGTTAGCAATGTCTTCCGATGCAAATCCGATCGAAATGTTTCGGCCTGTATTGCGATGAACCTGAAAGGAAAGCCATTACATACTTTTAAGAAGCTCTCATATAAAATCAGGACGGTATGGAGATTCTTACCGAGGAATATGCAGAAAATCTCGTGAAAAGCATGCCAAAAAGGTGCCAAGCTATAGTCGACAATGGTGGCGACTGGGTTAACTATGTGCAGTTAGTAATAATATGTATTTTTATGTTAACATGTATTTATAATAGTGTCTTTTATTTCATACACATAACTTTCTTGTGGAACTGACTGTTTATAGGGGTGGTAAATAATTGAGGCTCGCGGGACATTGTGTGGAAGGAGAGGTCAGCGGGTGGCCGTACCTTTTAAAATGTTTGCATTCATTACTTATCTTTCCATTTCAGGAAAGGTATAGATTGTTACATAAAAATTCTGACCGCCTCGGAGGGGCACGGAAACCATTTGAGGGCAGCACGCCACGTGCAGACCGCTGTTTGCATTAGACGGTGGAGCAGCGTCTTCCGTTAATGTAGTACATCTTTTTTAGGAGCGTGCACGAATCCTTCAGCTTTGCTGATTTACCTGCTGTCTAACTCTTCGCCACAGTCCGCCGTTTTCAGACTTATCTATGATGAACCAGACAACCATGCGGAACACTGGGTAACCGATATGATACATCTCGATGGACGGAAGAATCAATTCGATGACCGTGATCAGGAAATACTTCCTCCCTATACTTTCGGTACATAAGATAGACTGCTGGTTGGGACAAGGCCTCTTACTTTAAGTTTATTTCTTATTTTTATGAACTGGCCATTCATTCGTATTATTACTGCACAACATGTAGGTTGAGAAGAAACACGGATACTGATGAGCCAGAATATTATGACTGTCCACCTGATAGCCGGTATGTCCAAATTTGGCATGTATAACAGGGGAACGAGTCGTTCCAGTGAAGCAGTGAGGCGTTGATAGGTCTCTGGAGGGAGTTGGCACTACGTCTGCACACAAAAGTCATCTAATTCCCGTAAATTCCAGGGAGGAGGGCGATGACGCCACGTTCAATCACATCCCAGATGGGTTCCATCGGGTTCAGATCAGGCGTGTTGAGGGGCCAGCACATCAACCAGAACTTGCTACTGTGTTCCTCGAACCACTCCATCACACTCTTGGCCATCCTGACATGGCGCATTATCTTGTTGAAAAACGTCACTATCGTCGGGAAACATGATCGTCATGAAGAGGTGTATGTAGTCTGAAACGAGTGTACGATACTCCTTGGCCTTCATGGCACCTTTCACGGCCTCCTCTGAACCAATGGATGCCCACGTGAATGTTTGACACAGCACAATGGAGCCTCCGCCACCTTGTCTCTGTCCCGCAGTACAGGCATCAAAGAACTGTTGGCCTGGAAGACGACGGACTCGTGCCCTCCCATTGGCACGACGAAGATGGTATTGGGATTCACAGACGGTGCAACGCTCTGCCACTGCGCCGACGTCCAGTGCCAATGGTCAAGTTCCGATTTCAGTCGTAGCTGCTGATGTCGTGGTATTAACGTTGGCGCGTGCATGTGTAGTCGCCTGTGGAAGCCCTTAGTTAGGAGTGTTCGGTGCACTGTGCGTTCAGACGCACTTGCACTCGGCCCAGCATTTAAGTCTGATGATAGTTCCGTCTGCCCAGCCTACGACGTCCGACATCTGTAATGAGGGGTGGCCACCCAACCCCACGAGGTCTGGACGTGGTTTCACCTTGGTTTCGGCACGTGCTAAAGACACCACAACATTCCTCGATCACCCGACAGTTCGCGCAGTAACCTAAATGCTCCCGCCGAGCCTCCGGGTCATCACAATCTGCCCTCAGCCAAACTCAGATAGATCGCGCTCCTTCCCCATTCTACGCACTCTCACTGATACTACATGCACCATGCGTTTGTGTGACCAGCAGTGGTTTCCCCGACGTGACGCTGCTATCGCCTGGACAGGTTTATATCGATAGTAGGTCGGTGGTCAAAATCTTCTGGCGTAGACATACTGTTTTGTGATACGCAGATGGACTGCTGTTCCTTGACGTATTTAGGGCGTGACAATGTGTAGTAAGTTAAGGGGTGACAGGGTAGGTGTTAATGCTGCAGTAGGGGAGGGAGACCAGTGGCAGCTGTTTGTCAGTGGCGCCATAGTGGTCACGGAATGTCGAGTGGTCCATCAAAGACCGAGCACGCCCACTCGGCGAGACAGCATCCAACGTCACACCTCACTGTTACATTCATGTAGTGTGTCAATGTCCGACACGATTAAGTAACGATTACTGAATGATGACAATTGGGAAAGAGACACCGGTTATTTATGGTTAAAGTGGAGCTGTTCAAGGAGGTAAACTATGGTCTGCAACTATCATAACCAAACTTGTTAGATGTGCTAACGCGTTAATGCGGAACCGATTTACCCTGAAAAAAAAAAGTTTCAGTTTTAGCTAGCAGGTGCAAACCTGGTGCTGTACACTGTTTGCATCGTCATACCATAAAAAAATGGTTCAAATGGCTCTGAGCACTATGGGACTTAAATTCTGAGGTCATCAGTCCCCTAGAACTTAGAACTACTTAAACCTAACTAACCTAAGGACATCACAGATATCCATGCCCGAAGCAGGATTCGAACCTACGACCGTAGCCGTCGCACGGTTCCAGACTGTAGCGCCTAGAACCGCTCCCTGTCATTTGCCAAGTCGCAACGTGAGTGAACAGTATGGCTACCTAGAAGAGAGAGTATGAACTATTAGTGAAACTAATTTATCTGAATAGCAGCAAATACAGAGCTGCGTTGATAGAGTATAGCCACTGAATGGTCTGGGAAGGGGTCCGATGGCGTTAAATGGTTCAAGGGAGATGATAACGAAATTCGGCAACACTGGTGAGCTTGGTGTGGCAACTGGGGAAGCAAGGCGTCGTGTCACGGTAAAAATCATTCACGAGGTTGCTGTTGCTGTAGCTTACCATGCAGCTTGTGTCCCAGGTAGCGCTAGTGCTCGTGCAGCGTCACGAGAATTGCCCATCCCACGGTCAAGAGTAAGGACTGTTTTGGAGTCTACATTACACTGGCACCCGTTCAAAATACAGAGTAGACTCCGCTGACACATCATGATCCGCAGCAACGTTCTGAATTTCCTGGCACGGTTCGAAGTTGATGACATTTTGCCAAGCAATATCCTGTGGAATGACGAGGCACAGTTTACACTACAGGGTGCAGTGAATAAACAGAACTGTCGAATTTGGGGTACTGTTAAACCGCGTGTTGTGCACGAAGAGTGATCGCACTCGCAGTATGTTATTGTGTGGTGTTGATTCACAAGCACCTTTAATCGTGGCCCTTCCTTTTTTGCAGAGAATACACCCAGAGGGCCTGCCAAGTCTACAGTGACATCTGCACTTTATCTAGACCTCCTTGTACACCATGCGATTCCTGTTTAGGAAGTCCGCAGCTGTGTGGAAACCACTGTTTTCATACAGGATGAGACAACTTGTCGTGTCGCTCGCCTAGTCAAAGTTCCGCTTAATGCAGTCTCTTACGAACGTTTTATCTCCAGAGGTTTTCCAGAAGCATGGCCTGCAAGATCACCTTATCTGAATCCATCTGAATTTTGACCCCACGGACACCTAAAAGAAAGCACTTACCAGAGACACGTTCGCTCTCCATCTGATCTGAAGACCAGTGTAAAGGATACGTTGTTCAGGTTACACCTGAACTGCTGCGACCAACTGCTTATCAGTTCGTATTACGGATACAGCACCTCGTTGACATCTCCGGTGCTCATGTTGAACAGATTGTGTAAGTGGCGGTTTGCCACTTGTTTGACATTTTCTGCCCGTGTCCCGTTCCTAATCCATTACATATGCAAATATGTCTATATGTCTTTCCAGCACCCACTGCGGCAGATTTGCACCGGGTGTCCAAAATTGTAACTTATTACTTACGGCGTAAATTGGTACCACGATAACGCATTAGCATATATTTGTAAGTAATAACTGCACTTCGATTTCAGTGTTGTATACTTCAGGATTAGCATATATTTATAAGCAATTTCAATGTTATATACTTCAGGATTTAAAAGAGTCATTTTTGTAAAGCCTGAGCTACTCTGAAGTGTGCTCTATTCTATTTATTACGAAAAGTGTAGTACTGTGCCAAAGAAATTAGGAAGCCGTGAAGCTTGGAGACATCCAAGCTTTTCCCTTGTCATTCCGATTTGTGAATGCCTTTCTTTTTATGAAGGAGAATGTGCAATAAGCTGACCTAGTGGTTAGCAGCGAGGTGGGACTGGCAGGTGTGGCCTGCCGTTTCCGTCTTGTGAACCGGTGATATGTGGGACGAAGTATACCACAGGCGTCCTAAACTGGGGGAAGCGGCCGGCTGACCAGTCTTTGAATCAGGCCACGTGTGTGTGCGCTCTTCTAGACATTGCGTACTTGTGCTGACACAGGTACAAGTTATGGAAGCAGTCTATAACCAGAACCGCCGAGCTAAAAAACATTTTTTGGGGAACAGTCAATAGCCGACATGTGTCACATAGAACATTGCTGTCTTCTAATTTCGTATTGATGCTGAGGGAATTAGATTAGGAAATGGGACACTTGAAGTAGTAAAGGAGTTTTGCTATTTGGGGAGCAAAATAACTGATGATGGTCGAAGTAGAAAGGATATAAAATGCAAACAGGCAATGGCAAGGAAAGCGTTTCTGAAGAAGAGGAATTTGTTAACATCGAGTATAGATTTATGTGTCAGGAAGTCGTTTGTGAAAGTATTTGTATGGAGTGTAGCCATGTATGGAAGTGAAACATGGACGATAGATAGTTTAGACAAGAAGAGAATAGAAGCTTTCGAAACGTGGTGCTACAGAAGAATGCTGAAGAGCAGATGGGTAGATCACATAACTAATGAGGTATTAAATAAGATTGGGGAGAAGAGGAGTTTGTGGCACAACTTGAATAGAAGAAGGGACCGGTTGGAAGGACATGTTCTGAGGCATTAAGGGATCACAAATTTAGCATTGGAGGGCAGCGTGGAGGGTAAAAATCGTAGAGGGAGACCAAGAGACGAATACACTAAGCAGATTCAGAAGGATGTAGGTGGCAGTAAGTACTGGGAGATGAAGCAGCTTGCACAGGACAGAGTAGCATGGAGAGCTGCACCAAACCAGTCTCAGGACTGAAAACAACAACAACGTTGATTCAGATGGGTTTCGAACTTAAACCATTATACAGGGACTATGTCAATGGCAAATATAGAAAACAATATAACGTAAAAACGTGCAAAATTCATATACACATGTGGTAAACCAATCGTTATTTGATACTTGCAAAATAAAGAAGTCATGTCATAAATTTTGCAACCACAACTATTGTGTAAAACATAATATCAAAGAGTCGAGCAAGATGATGTAGCTCATTTGGTAGCAAATGACAAATTCTACTTTATAATTTCTGGTGGGACCAAAACAAGCGTATGTGGAACAATACCAAAGTGACCACAAGGCAAAGATAGTCCTGCGAATAGTCATCATATCAACTGATATAAATTCTACGAGTTTTCTTTCACAGAGAGACATGAAGCCAAATGGCGATGTTATGTTAATACGAGGTATAGTACAGTTGTTATATGGCAGTGGGATAAGCCTTAAAAGTAAATCACTATGTTATTGTACACAATAAAGTTCCTCATCTCTATAACGTAAACTAGTGTCATTTTACAATCATGAACTAACGTAAACCTTGTGAGTGATACATTAAGACACCCCAGACCAGGAAAGCATTAAATACAAACTAAAACAAGTTCCAATACAGTGTCTCCCAAAATCTGGAGCCGACGTGCACAGTCATGCTCTCCACAATTACTAAGCACAAAAAGATATAATTATGTGAAATTGCCGTATGTGCATCTTTTATTGCCATCTACATACGCAGAAACATCTATAGTCATAATGTATGAAAGCATGTCCTTCTCCATTAGTAAGTTGTCTACAACAAGTTGTAGCCATCGATGCAAGACCTTTCCACGCTAAAATATAGTGTTACAAGAATTACGCCATCTTATTTCAAGAATGTTTCTGAAAACTGCACATTACGAAGTCTGTTCTACGTAGTTAATAAGAGACGAGTGGAACTTTCGGAAGTGTATTTGCACCACAGTATCGAATTCAGAGCTTCTGACAACGTAGGCTAATGACTATTTATGTCATTATTCATGTACAGACAGTGTTAACATAAAAAGTGCTGAAAAGAGATTTTGGTTTAGTATATTGACATTTAATGCTAAAGGATGGCACCATCTTCTTTCAACTATTTGCCGTACTTTGATTAAATTCTATCTTAAAATTACCATTTACTATATGGAAAATGAACAGCAGTGAATGCTTTCGTCGTTTGTGTGTGTGTGTGTGGGGGGGGGGGGGAGGGTCGGTTTGTTAGAGTAATTGATTAAATTTGATTTGTTTAAATTCAGTTACTAAGTAAATTCAGTCAAAAGACAGCGACTATCTTAATTTTCAGCAGACAAACTTTCAAGCTGAGTTAGTATTGGCTCCTGGTCCAGTGGTGAACGCTTCACTGTATTTAGTGGCGAAACATTAATTATCAGAACGGTACTTACAGGTAACACTTAAGTGAAGTGCATACTGGCTTTCTGAATAAAACGACCAGCTAATTTTCCCGCTAAACGCTCCGTAAGAAGTAGAATAACTTATATTCAGACAGGTACAAACGCGATTAACAGCTCTGTTATGCTTACTCTGAAACAGTGTTCAGAGTGTTAATGTTATCGTTTTTAATAGGGAATCGGAAGTTATACTTTACAATAGACAGCCAAGCCTCTAGCAGAGTCGACCACATATCCATAAAGGAAAGACAAGGGAACATTGTTACCACGAATGGCAAAGATGGTGCAGTATCGTTATACATAGGTACCCTGCTTAGCCACCACTGTGGTCAAATGCCTCTCTCAAATCTCATGAACACGAAAACAAACACATAACATCAACAGATCAAATTTTAAAGTTGTCATTCTTTCATCGTCTCTTGGCTGCTAAAATATTTGTCTGGAGAAGTTTACATACACACGACATGCCATTCATGTAAAAAGGCGCAGCCGATATGTCTCGTATTGTCAGTAAGACGAAAACTAATGACACGCAAGAAATGTTATTTAAGAATGCACAAAATTCTAAGCGGTGAAACCCAATCAGAGTTCAAGAAGATGGTCTACATTAATTAAAACTCTACATACGCCATTCCATTTTTAAGGGTGCAAATTAATTGTTTTTACGCTCAGTAATCATTTACCTGCAGTGTTGTACTACGAACCCTCCATAGTTTGATTCAGACCGGGTCATCGAAGTAATAATTAAATTTCTTAATGTCGTCTGGGACGTTAAGAAATTTGACATTAGATCTGACGAGGAGAAAGTCATTTGGGATTATGTAACAACGGCTGCATTAATTTATCATATCTATGGTTGTGAAAATTATCTTTGCTATTCATTTTCTGTAGCATTCTTTTCAAAAATATTGTTCAAAAGTAGTTAATGCCTTCTGAGTGAACAGACATGTATCCGGAGACCAATGTTATTATGACTGAAACTCTTAATTTTTGTTTTGAAGTCACGTTTTTCGTGCAATGTGCTATGGTCTTTTCCACGATAGGTCCAAAACAAGTACCCCTGTCTTCGCATAACGTGTTCTGCCGTATTCGAACCTGTTAATAAGTGGAAATTAAAATTTGATTTATACCATAATTACCATGCAACTTTTTCATAAGGGTAAACTAAACAGTGATCCATTACCACTATTGATACACTCTTGTTTGATTGAAATTTGTAAAATAATACCCTATTCGTTTCTTCAGCTTTGTGATTTACGTAAAGATATAAATGAATGTACTGGAAGAAAGCTACAGTACAACCACGACGTTTGTAAAATTGTCTTTAGATCTTGACAATGGCCCATAATTATCAACTTAAAATATTTGGCTATATTTGTCAACAATTAAATTATGCACTTAATCTTTCTGCTGTTCAGCTCAAACCTTCGTTTTCTGGCACAGTTAATTCATTTCAAATCTTGAAAGAAGTCTTTTCAGCATGTTATTAGACAGTATCCTTGTTAGTGCATTCCCTGGGGCCAAAGTGTGTGCAGATGGTTCGTTGCATATCATGGATCGAACTGAGACATAACTATGATACAAAATACACTCCTGGAAATGGAAAAAAGTACACATTGACACCGGTGTGTCAGACCCACCATACTTGCTCCATACTGCGAGAGGGCTGTACAAGCAATGATCACACGCACGGCACAGCGGACACACCAGGAACCGCGGTGTTGGCCGTCGAATGGCGCTAGCTGCGCAGCATTTGTGCACCGCCGCCGTCAGCGTCAGCCAGTTTGCCGTGCCATACGGAGCTCCATCGCAGTCTTTAACCCTGGTAGCATGCCGCGACAGCGTGGACGTGAACCGTATGTGCAGTTGACGGACTTTGAGCGAGGGCGTATAGTGGGCATGCGGGAGGCCGGGTGGACGTACCGCCGAATTGCTCATCACGTGGGGCGTGAGGTCTCCACAGTACATCGATGTTGTCGCCAGTGGTCGGCGGAAGGTGCACGTGCCCGTCGACCTGGGACCGGACCGCAGCGACGCACGGATGCACGCCAAGACGGTAGGATCCCGTACACCGTTAGGCCGTCTTCCGCTCACGCCCCAACATCGTGCAGCCCGCCTCCAGTGGTGTCGCGACAGGCGTGAATGGAGGGACGAATGGAGACGTGTCGTCTTCAGCGATGAGAGTCGCTTCTGCCTTGGTGCCAATGATGGCCGTATGCGTGTTTGGCGCCGTGAAGGTGAGCGCCACAATCAGGACTGCATACGACCGAGGCACACAGGGCCAACAACCGGCATCACGGTGTGGGGAGCGATCTCCTACACTGGCCGTACACCTCTGGTGATCGTCGAGGGGACACTGAATAGTGCACGGTACCTCCAAACCGTCATCGAACCCATCGTTCTACCATTCCTAGACCGGCAAGGGAACTTGCTGTTCCAACAGGACAATGCACGTCCGCATGTATCCCGTGCCACCCAACGTGCTCTAGAAGGTGTAAGTCAACTGCCCTGGCCAGCAAGATCTCCGGATCTGTCCCCCATTGAGCATGTTTGGGACTGGATGAAGCGTCGTCTCACGCGGTCTGCACGTCCAGCACGAACGCTGGTCCAACTGAGGCGCCAGGTGGAAATGGCATGGCAAGCCGTTCCACAGGACTACATCCAGCATCTCTACGATCGTCTCCATGGGAGAATAGTAGCCTGCATTGCTGCGAAAGGTGGATATACACTGTACTAGTGCCGACATTGTGCATGCTCTGTTGCCTGCGTCTATGTGCCTGTGGTTCTGTCAGTGTGATCATGTGATGTATCTGGCCCCAGGAATGTGTCAATAAAGTTTCCCCTTCCTGGGACAATGAATTCACGGTGTTCTTATTTCAATTTCCAGGAGTGTATTTTGGTGCTTTAGCCAATACTGCCTCATCTTTACTGCAGTAAGGTTGGATTAGTTTGGGTTGTCCTACAAAACTGTTTCTTCCGTTAATATAGTGACTACATCTTGTTTTGCTCATATATTGCGTAGTAATTTTAACCTATTGACAAACGTCTCTCTTGTTACTCCATTGATGAAATTAATGTAGATTCTGCACAAATCGTGTGCAACGTCGCTTCCACACTACCAGTTAGTGACAACAGTACGTCTGGAGCAATACTGGCTTGGCATGGCAGGTATCAAATCTCGTGGTCGGATTCTTGTAACATTAGTACCCTTAACGTCTACCGCAACAGTGGCGCTTCTTCCAAGCAGGTGACAGTGAAAGTCATTAAATCCCCTGACTATTGCTAAAGCTTTGGGCTCGGTGACTCTATATTTCTTTTCTGAGATATTTAAGATGTAGTTTTCGAATTCAGTTGTATGGTATTCTGATTTGTCATTTATTTCGTGGATTTTGTACAGTTCCATATTCATGGGATACTGACTTGTTCACCCCCATGAAACATTTGTTTGATAAGTCCACAAGCTGCACTAATTTAAGCTGTCATAATTTTCACTTTAGAAGATCTAAATCTCATTGCAGTTCCTTCGTTCGTATACTCATTGCGTATTTTTGCAATATCTGTAACAGTGAACATACTGACAGCAGCTACCTGTAATAAATCGATAATAATGTCCACATAAGCCCAAAATGGTTTTATGTTGCTTCCAGAATTTTGGCGTTGTGAATGTTGTAACAGCTTCCAGTTTCAGTAGCCCTGGCGTGATACCATTTAAAGTCGTCATCTGCCGAGAGACTTTTATTTACTTCTACTTAAATTTTACTCTAATTACACTACAGGCCATTGAAATTGCTACACCAACAAGAAATTCAGATAAACGGGTATTCCTTAGACAAATATATTATACTAGAACTGACATGTGATTACATTTTCATGCAATTTGGGTGCATAGATCCTGAGAAATCAGTACCCAAAACAACCACCCCTGACCGTACTAACGGCCTTGATACGCCTGGACATTGAGTAAAACAGAGCTTGGATGGCATGTACAGGTACAGCTGCCCATGCAGCTTCAACACGATACCACAGTTCATCAAGAGTAGTGACTGGCGTATTGCGACGAGCCAGTTTCGCGGCAACCATTGACCAGACGTTTTCAGTTGGTGAGAGATCTGGAGAATGTGCTGGCCAGGGCAGCAGTCGAACATTTTCTGTATCCATAAAGGCTCATACAGACCTGCAACATGCGGTCGTGCATTATCCTGCTGAAATGTAGAGTTTCGCAGGGATCTAATGGAGGGTAGAGCCACGGTGCGTAACACATCTGAAATGTAACGTCCGCTGTTCAAAGTGCCGTCAATGCGAACAAGAGGTGGCCGAGACGTGTAACCAATGGAACCCCATACCATCATGATGGGTGATACGCCAGTATGGCGATGACGAATACACGTTTCCAATGTGCCTTCACCGCGATGTCGCCAAACACGGATGCGACCTTCATGATGATGTAAACAGAACGTGGATTCATCCGAAAAAATGACGTTTTGCCATTCCTGGACCCACGTTCGCCGTTGAGTACTGCATCGCAGGCGCTCCTGTCTGTGATGCAGCGCCAAGGGCAACCGCAGCCGAGCTGATAGCCCATGCTGCTGCAAACGTCGTCGAACTGTTCGTCCAGATGGTTGTTGTCTTGCAAACGTCTCCATCTGTTGACTCAGGGATCCAGACGTGGCTGCACGATCCGTTACAGCCATGCGGATAAGATGCCTATCATCTCGACTGCTAGTGATACGAGGCCGTTGGGATCTAGCACGGCGTTCCGTATTCCCCTCCTGAACCCACCGATTCCATATTCTTCTCACAGTCATTGGATGTCGACCAAAGCGAGCAGCAATATCGCGATACGATAAACCGCAATCACTATAGCTTACAATCCGACCTTTATCAATGTCGTGAAGGTTATAGTACGCATTTCTCCTCCTTACACGAGGCATCACAGCAACGTTTCACCAGGTAACGCCGGTCAACTGGTGTTTGTGTATGAGAAATCGGTTGGAAACCTTCCTCATGTCGGCACGTTGTAGGTATCGCCAGCGGCGCCAACCTTGTGTGAATGCTCTGAAGAGCTAATCATTTGCATATAACAGCATCTTATTCCTGTCGGTTAAATTTCGGATTGTAGCACGTCATCTTCATGGTGTAGCAATTTTAATGGCCAGTAGTGTTCATTGAATGAGAAATCCTATCCGTTAAATGCTTCTAGTACCTCGTTTACGATATCCTCATGTTCTCCTCAAGTCTTGGTTAAATTCACAATACAATCAACAGAAATATCCAATTTATTGCTACCGTCTCACCTAAAACTTAGAACAGTGAACAAATAAAAGCCTAAGATATACATTCAGTTGATATGGTACTACTCACTAATTTTGATACCAGCTATTTTAAAGGAAAGCAGTGTATTTCCAGCTACTTTCGTTAAGTCTCAGTAGCCAAAAATTTCTAGTTATGTAGGAACTTGTTAAATACTTATAGCCTTTATAAGAAGTTCTCTTTGATTTTCTGTCACCTCTCATCGCGACAGTATACAGGGGGTGGACGAAATGGAGAAATCCATGCTTGAACGTAAATGCGGATGCCAGCCAAGCCTTGAGGTTGCGCTGTTGTGTTTGACCACCTTCTCGATACGTTACAAGTGTTCAGTCGTAGTCTGAAGAGTGCTATGTGTAGTTGTAAGTTCATTATGTAGGAGCAAAGTGCGCCAGAACGTGAGTCAGTAGCTGATGCTCATATGGTGGGTGCTTCCGTAACCAAGGTAGACGAATTGTCTGATGTCTCGAGAGGATCCCTACCGAAGATTTATCCTGCATACAGGGAAAGTCGAAAATTTCTCAACACTTCTGGAACTCTCTCTCACCAGTCAAACTGCCCTTTGAGCATTCGCATCATTACTCTTATTACGTACGTAACGTCCATTTTCATTCGTAGTTGCTAGACTGGCTTCACACACTCGAGAAATACCGCATTGCAGAAGGGCGTAAAATTTTTTTTGTGTGTAATCTGTTTTGTAGACAAACTGCTGTTTCCCAGTGTCATACCAATGAGTTGTAGTCCGTAATCTGATTACGAACAACTGAAACCAAGTGGTCGTATTTCTACACACTGTTAATTCCAAATACAAGTACAACGTTACTGACTGCAGTTGCGATTCTTTAATTATGTAGTTTCAGGATACCACACATTTACATTTCGTTAAGATCACATTTCCGCTTCTCTATACGGCGAGTGACTTAATTACTTCCCAGGTTTTTTATTCCAAGTACTCTATATCTTGGCCTGATCGCTACAGGTAAACGGTCATGCGACGTATGAGTGTGACCTCTTATGTGACAGTTCTGGTTGAAGTATGTACACAGTGATGCGGTCAAACATTTGTATAGCATGATTAACTTTTAGCTCCGATTCGTGGAACATATCACGCATTTGTACTAAAGTCGCGGCACTCAATGTTTGTCACCAGATAGCGTCCGGTATTTACCTGCTTGCGCAGTGCAGTATTTTTCTCTGCCTTACCAGTTAGTTCCTAGTCTTTTACACTGGTATAATATTTTATCGTACTGTAGTTCGATATTATTGAAACGTGTCAGGATAGAATTTCTTAAAAATTCCTTCGTCAGTGGAAACCAATGAATTGCCACTAAAGCTATGTGCTGAGTCATTAATGTAAGACATGAACACCAGCTCTGATGACACCAAAAAAATCTGCAGATGTCACTCGCAGATCTCAAGAGAATACCGATGAAGCGTGATGCTATGCGACTATCCCCAATCAATGTGTGTGTGTGTGTGTGTGTGTGTGTGTCTGTTCGTTGTGTTGATTGGTGTGTAGATTTCTCGTCAACGCCTCTCTGATAGAGCCACCCGATAGACGCAGCGTCCCGATTCAATCAAATTCGATTGCTGGCAGATGGCGCCGGCCATGCCCGTTTCAATACCACCCCACCTGGTGACTTGCAAATGCGCCGACAGCTGTGCAGTTTGCTGTTTATTCTCTTTAGCAGCACACAGGGTAAAGAGGACGCAATGGCGTTCCAATGGGCAGCAGAACTGACCCGTGGCCCACTACAAGGTAGGTTGTGGCACGTTCACACACTCTCTGTGCTGAAGAACGATACGATTAGTTGTACGTTTCATCGCGACAGTGTCTGTTTTTATGCGACAATACAATGTCCTTCAGACATGTACGTGTGTCCGGAGGAACAGACACTGTCTTTAACGAATTACTGCAGTCAAAACCATTAATGGTATTCACATTTTGTGAATATATTTTAGCATAACCTACTTGTGACAGATGACAATTAGTGACGGACCGTCACTCGAACCCTGTTTTCCCGCTTGTCACCAGCGGCCGCCTTAGCCACTGTGGCTACCCGTGTACGCAGCCACCGCTGAGCGTAACCTCGACGTGTCACTCAGTCAAAATCCAAATGCATTTAAGTAGCAATGAACTACATTCTATTTCTACTAACAAATTTACAACCATAAGTGTATTCCTTATGTAAATCTGAAATTCATGTATTCCGTGCATCAAATGCTCAATTAGTATTCATTCTGTATAATACCAGGTGTAACTATCGAAAGTATCACATTGAATATACGACAACCACCACCAATAAGACGAACGAAGAACTACTGAATATCATATTGTGTCCTGATATGCAACAGTGCAAGTAAAATATCAATTCATACAAACACAATAAACATACATAAATACAAACCATTTCAGATGACAAAAGTTCGAACTTCTAACAAGACCTTCCCACGTGAAATGGGTAGAAATGGGCTGTTATCAACCAATAAGCTGGCTTGGTTCAAATGGCTCTGAGCACTATGCGACTTAACTTCTGAGGTCATCATTCGCCTAAACCTAACTAACCTAAGGACATCACACACATCCATGCCCGAGGCAGGATTCGAACCTGCAACCGTAGCGGTAGCTCGGTTCCAGACTGTAGCGCCTAGAACCGCACGGCCACTCCGGCCGGCCAACCAATAAGCTACTTAGACGATATTACGCATGCATATGTATTATGTCACTTCCCTCTAAAT
Source organism: Schistocerca gregaria (assembly GCF_023897955.1). Classification (NCBI taxonomy): domain Eukaryota; kingdom Metazoa; phylum Arthropoda; class Insecta; order Orthoptera; family Acrididae; genus Schistocerca; species Schistocerca gregaria. The sequence continues at coordinate 865,808,607 of NC_064922.1, forward strand.
ATTATTTTCACCACACTTATTGTATTACATTTTCCTTTGACATTTGCGTTACATAAATTATGTTCTCATCAACTAAGCACAAACAAATTATATGGAACCACTTTAACAGTTGTTAAGCATTCAGTTCTCTATAACCTTAGAGAAATTTTTATATATTATGTCCTTCATAGTATTTAAAAAAAGCATTAACTACTGTCTACCAATAAAATAGGAATAATAAGAAGTCTTATATGAAGTATATATATATATATATATATATATATATATATATATATATATATATAATTAGCGTCATCGTCTCGTAGCAACGTTTCGATGGAATGCGTCTCCATCATCTCCAGGCTGACGCTAATATATATTCACAAAGTGAGAAACCCCTTCAAGAGTAGTTGTCTGACACATATAACCCTTTCTTCCGTCACACAACACACACACACACACACACACACACACACACACACACACACACAAACACTTACTGTTTGACTGGCACAGTGGACAACGTTGCCTCAGAAATACATTAAAAACAGTTCCTGTTGGTCGGTTAGACCAAGATTTTCGATTCCTACCTACTCCAAATTGGCAACCCACCTGCCGCACTACCAGCATACCTGGCAATTGGCTGAAAAGAACCGAGGCTCCATAATGGCATCGTGGACCTCCTGAACGCCGCGTTTCCTACCCATATGTCGGTACCGCAGGTACTGTGGCTCTTCGACCAACCAGTTTTGCACCAGAGCATTTCCTACCAGGGCGTTCCCCACTATTGCAGCTTCCTTTGAGGGGCAACCGAGAGGTTCAACGGCCTTTAAGCTGCACGCCTGCACGCCCACGTTTCTGTCTAACAACGCCCTCTGAAATTGCGGTGTATTCGTAAATGAACGGCTAAATATTAGTTCCAAGCGACAATATAAATAGGTTTATGGTCGTTCCAATATTATCAATTGATTTTTGCGCTTTTTAATCACATAAAAAAAGTAGAAGAGCTTTGAAGCATGCCTATATATATATTCATAGTCTGTCCTAACCCTGGGTAAAACGTGAAAGGATGGTCTTATTAGAGAACTGTTGGAAAAGACACGGCTAACGTCCACCAGCTTTGCACTGCAGTATTTCCTACCGGTGCTCTCCCTACTGTTTCGGCTTCCTTTGACAGTCGGGGGAACAACGGCTAAAACATCTGTCTTCGGTTACAAGGCTGATGTCGCGGGTCGCAAAATCCACTACACCCAACAATGGGCCACACTCGGAAAATCCACACCACTTGCTGCAGCAAGTAATCAAAAGTACAAAACAGTAATGACTGTCGTCATGATAATGATATTAAATAACATAATGTACTAGGAAGGCGCTCCCCCTTATCTGCAAGCCAGCCCACGGCGTTTGGCGAACAGTGCCTCGGTAACGCCGCCAGCTGCCGCCTCCCCTGTTTGTCTGCGAATGGTCAGTGAGAAGGGAGGGACTGAGAGTAAGTCGAAGAAAGACGAAAGTAATGAGAAGTAGCAGGAATGAGAACAGCGAGAAACTTAACGTCAGTACTGATGGTCACGAAGTAGATGAAGTTAAAGAGTTCAGCTACCAAGGCAGAAAAATGACGAACGGAGCAAGGAGAACATCAAAAGCAAGCTAGCACTGGCAAAAAGGGCACTCCAGTCCAAGAGTAGTCTACTAGTATCAAACACAGGCCTTAATTTCAGGAAGAAATTTCTGAGAACGTACGTCTGTAATAAGGACAACGGCCTTGCCGCAGTGGATACATCGGTTCCCGTCAGGTCACCAAAGTTAAGTGTAGTCGGTCGTGGCCGGCATTTGGGTGGGTAACCATCCAAGCCGCCATGTGCTGTTGCCATTTTTCGGGGTGCGCTCAGCCTCGTGATGTCAATTGAGGAGCTACTCGACCAAATAGTAGCGGCTCCGGTCAAAGAAAACCATCATAACGAAAGGGAGAGCGGTGTGCTGACCAAACGCCCCTCCCATCCGCAACCGAATCTGAGGATGACACGGCTGTCGGATGGTCCCGATGGGCCACTTGTGGCCTGAAGACAGAGTGCTTGCTTGCTTTGCTTTACGTCTGTAATACAGCACTGTATGGTAGAGAAACATGGACTGTGGGAAACCGGACCAGAAGAGAATCGAAGCATTGTGTGCAGAATCGGAGAGGAAAGGAATATGTGGAAAACACCGATAAGGAGAAGGGACAGGATGATAGGACATCTGTTAAGACATGAAAGAGTGACTTCCACGGTACTACAGGGAACTGTAGAGGGCAAAAACTGTAGAGGAAGACAGAGATTGGAATACATCCAGCAAATAATTGAGGGCATAGATTGCAAGTGCTACTCTGAGACGAAGAGGTTGGCACAGGGAGAAGACTGATGACCCAAAAAGAAAAAGTTTCACATGGTTACTCCTTCTCGTGTCGCCGCTTATGTTTACTCTGCAGTTTGACTGTGGTTTCTGAATATGAAGCCAGCACTAATAACCATGTATCAGTCAAATTAGTCGCATTGTTACAGGACAATTTTTCCGCAAACAGACTCGCAACACATCAAAATCCCTACTGTAAGTCCCATTTGATCGGAATACGTAAATTACATCGATAAAAACGATACGCCACAGTACTAGTCATTGTTGGTTAGTACTAATGCAGCCTTGAAATTGTTACTCTTAACTCACCTTTGTATGCAGTGTAGCTGTGGGATAATATTGGAAGTACTATGGGTGATGAGAAGTAACGCAGACCTACTGGAAGGTGTAAGAGGCAGCCACTCGCAGCGCCAGATTCTTGGAAGGCCACGGGGGGAGGTCCGAGCGTCTCCCACCCACCGGCAAGCAGCTTTCGCTGTACAGAACAGCAGCGGAACACCTGGCCTTAGACACACAGACAGCATGGAAAATAGCGTGAGGCAATCATTTTATGAGCAGGATATAGAGTGAGGAGAACAGACCCGCCAGGTTAGCCGAGCGCGCTAGCCCGCTGCTTCCTGGACTCGGGTAGGCCGCCCGGCGGATTAACGACGACGACCGGTCTGCCAGCCAGCCTGGACGTGGTTTTTAGGCGGTTTTCCACATCCCCTAGGTGAATACAGGGCTGGTCCCCACGTCCCGTCTCAGTTACATGGCCCGCACACATCTGAACACTTTCGCACTATTCCAAGGATTACACTAGTCGCAGGCAGTTGGGGTACACTAATTCCTTCCTGGGGTGTACGGAGTGGTGGCAGGAAGGGCATCTGGCCACATCCGATTACAAATGGAGACCCTGCGTATCCGCGGGGAAAACGGCACAAGCGAAAGCGAAAAAATATGGAGTGAGGAGAACCGCTTTTATCGGAAAGACACCTTCGTACTGGAGATGCAGAAAGCTGGCCACTTTTCCATAAACATTCAGAAAACTACAGATAAACCACTAAACGATGGATAGGGGCCACTCAGCCCCGTCACTTTGAAAACGTGAGAGACCGCCAAATGCTCTGACTTTGCAAAATAAAAACTCGCTGTATAACCTCCCAGTATTGGCTGACATAAATAAATTCTAAGCTAGAAACAGACACAGGACAATGACAAGGCAGAGCACAACAGTGGTTGGAGAAAGAGATAGTGTGACGTAACGTTTCATGGTAGAGGACGGTAAGGCACAAGTCACTGGTTAATCAGCCAGAAGAAGGAGACAAGTATATTAAGAAGCAGTGTGATCAGTCAGTGTCCGTAAGGCACATAGCCGAGCCAACCAAAAGTGAGGGAGACATGAAAAATGCAGCAAGGCAATAACTGGCATTCTGTTGGACACCAGATGTAGACCAAGACCTGGAGCTCTTGCCGCCAGACCTCCATGCTGAGAGCCACCACGCAGCTGCTTGATCTGGTGCACTGGGGACTTAGAAACGTTTCGGGATGATTTGGACTTGGCTGCTGTTGAGGGTCGTTGGTTCCACCCAGTGATCGATTCTGCAGCCACTTCAGTCACCACCTCTTAACAAGACAAAATCTCCCCTCTGTGCAAGGGTTTTGCAAAATTAACCAATTGTTGTATATGCAGGCTTCCTCTGCATTCCGTGCGAGCTCCAATTTCCCTTAGTTTATTATGATGATCGTTTCTACCTATGTAGGTCGGCGTCAACAAAATATTTCCGCATTCGGAGGAGAAATTTGCTGATTAGAAATTTCGTGAGAAGATCCCGTCGCACCGAGATACGCCTTTCTTTTAATGAATTCCGCACCAAATCCCGTATCATGCCTGTGCCACTCTCTCCCATATTTCTCGATAATACAGAACGTGTTGCCCTTCTCTGAATTTTCCCGATGTACACCGTTAATCTTATCTGGTAAGGAACTCACAACGCACAGCAATATTCCAAAAGAGGGAGGACAAGTGTGGTGCAGGTAGGCTCTCTGCAGCAGATCTGTTTCATTTTCTGAGTCTCCTGCCAATAAAACACAGTCTTGGGTTTATCTTCCCCATAACATTTTCTCCGTGTTCTTTCCAAATTAAGGTGCTAGTAGTTGTATATCCTAGGTATTTAGTTGAATTTTCGGGCTTTGTATTTGGTTGATTTATCAGGTAATCAAAGTTTAACGGATCCCCTTTATCACTCATGTGGTTGACCTCACACTTTTCATTGTTTATGGCAAATTTCCAATTTTAGCACCGTGCATGTATCTTATCTAAATCATTTTGCAGGTAGTTTTGATCCTCTGATGACTTCACTAGATGATGAACAACAGCATCATCTGCAAACAATTTAAGACGGCGGCTCCGATTGCCGCCTAAATCGTTTATATAGACAAGGACCAGCAGAGGGCCTGTAACACAACCTGGGGGAACGCCAGAAATCACTTCTGTTGTCCTCCAGGACTTTCCGTCAATTACTACGAACTGTGACCTCTCTGGCAGGGAATCACGAATCTTGTCATATAACTGAGACGATATTCCATAAGCAAGAAATTTGACTACAAGCCGCCAGTGAGGCACAGTGTCAAAAACCTTGTGAAAATCTAGAAATACGAAATCAATTTGGAATCGCTTGCCGACAGTACTCAACACTTCCGGTGAGTAGAGAGCTAGTTGTGTTTCATAAGACGATGTTTTCTAGATCCGCGTTGACTATATGTCAATAGAACGCTCTCTTCGATGTGGTTCATAATGTTGGAACGCAATACATGTTCCAAAATTCTGCTGCATATCGCCGTTAGTGATGTGAGCGTGTAAGTTAGTAGATTACTCCTATTGGGTTTGTTGAATAATGGTGTGACCTGCACAACTTTCCAGTCTTTGGGTTCGCATCTTTCGTTGAGTGAGCGGCTTTGTACCATAGTTAAGTATGGAGCCATTGCATCAGCATACACTGAAATGAACCTGGACCGGAAGGCTCGCTTTTATTAAGTGATTCAAGTTGCTTTACTACTCCAACGATATTTCGTAAGTTACACATGTTGGTAGCTGTTCCTGATTCGAATTCTCGAATATTTACTTCGTCTTCTTTGGTGTAGCAATTTCGGAAGACTGTGTTTAGTAACTCCGCTTTAGCAGCACTGTCATCGGTAGTATTTCCATTGCTATAGCTCATTGTATTCATTGTGTCTTGCCGCTAGCATACTTTACATACGATCAGAATCTGTTTGGATTTTATGCCAGTTTCGAGACAAAGTTTCATTGTGGAAACTATTATAAGCATCTCGCATTGAGGTCCGCGCTAAATTTCGAGCTACTGTAAAATACCGCCAGTTTTGGGGAGTCTGCGTTCGTTTGGATTTGGCTTGTTTTTTCGTTGTTTCTGCGACACTGTATTTCTCCAACATGTCGACGGTGAGTTGAAGTCACTAGCAAATATAGCTGTATGAGTCGTTAAGTGTTTGAAATTATACTCAAGTTTTCTTTGAACTTTTCAGCAATTATATTATCTGAATTTGGAGATCGTTAAGACAATCCAGATATTATTTTATTCCAGTTACCAAGAATGACCTTTACCCAAGATATTCCACAGGAACTACCTACTTCAATTACGCTGTAAGTTAAACCTACTTTTAACAGCAACAAACACGCCCTCGCCAGCTGTATTAGGCTATCTTCCTGAAAACTGTAAGGTTCTTCGCAAATATTTCCGCTGAATTTGTGCCTATAATGATCTGAGCATCAGTGCTTTCTATTATAGCCTGGAGCTCTCGTACTTTCCTAACACAGCTACGACAATTTGTAACTACTATACCGATGGCTAGTAGTTCTACGCTTTTCCCTGTGTTCGACCTGCACCGTTTGATACTGAAGCCCTTTTTGTGTTTCTGCATAACCCTCCAATCCAAAAGCTCCAGTGCACGCAACACAGGCTCACTACCTGTGTAGCCGCCTGCTACGTATAGTGGACTCCTGACCTATTCAGTGGAACCTGAAACCGCACCATCCCATGGAACTAGTGGAGGAATTTGCACACATCATTGGTACCAACGGAAGCCTCCACCTTCAGTCAGCTGCATCCTGTGCTCTTCACAGCATCTGGGAGGACCCGTTTCATATCTGGAATGATTCCACCCAGTATGCACACGGAGTGCAGGCTGAGGTTCCCTCTGAAATAGGGCAGAAGACTGCATCTGGCTGAGAGACACTGTCAGCCACAGAGAGCACCTGGAACCTGTTTTGTCAGACTAACTGGTGAGACCTTACGTGTGGCCTTCTAGGTAGACTTTCACAGCCGAGGCAACCTCCCACTCGACCAAGGGTGATAGGTCGAACTAAGTTCGTGCAGTAACGGCGACTGTCACTGGTGAGATCTGATCGCTGGACTCTGGATCGTGCTGGACGTCCGTTGGGTATCCATAGCTGCTCCACAAAAGTGATGCCCATCCACTGCGCCCTCAAGCTGTGTAACCGAAACCAACGTAGCCTGGAGCTGAAAGCCAGGTGTTATCAATCCAGATCGCGTCCCACAGTCCCTTTCATACTAAAGACGGTGGAAAACTGGACTACTCTGTCAAATGACTGTCTAGACATGCTACAGAATTCTACCGCAGACACTGACGAAAACGCACGAACTGTGTCTAGTAAATTAGCTTAACACACAGAGACTGAAAAACTAAACAGTTCTTAGTTACTATCACATTCTTCACCCAAAATGTTTTAGCCAATGTGATCACCTCCATGTATACTCTATGTGTCTCGATTTCCCCTAAACTGCTATTTTTTTTAGGTTAGTCAAAGAGGATCTCTCTTACAACTCTGCAGGCCAGTGGTTATTCATCTTATATAAAGCAGCAACAGAGAGTTGAACCAGAGTTGTACAAAGAGAAAAGAATTCCTGTTCACGGAGTAGCTCAGTCGTTTCTCATGGAATGCAGTTTATTTTCATTGAGTGCCACTCACCTAGCGTTCCCAAAGGCTCCTTCACAACTTCTCACTGCGAAACAAAGTTCCTTTGATGTTTGTTTTGCCCGCATGCCCCTGCTTATAAAAACTGAGACGGTCCACTAGAGTAGATGTACATCCTGCCATTTTAACTTTTTCTGTGACTGTAGCCGTGACCCTGTACCACACAAAGCGCATAGTTTTACGAGAAAACGGTAGGCACATTCCAGCCTAGACAAAAGCTAGATTGGCGTCTGGTACACGCCTTTACTGATAGTCTCGCCTTGTGGATCCCTCTCAAAGACGAGCAGGCAGGCAGTAACCCCGACAAGCGACCAGGCAAAATACTGGGATCACAGGTGTGGCCAGCTGACGTAGAGAGAAAACTACACGAAAATAGCCACCAGGAAGGATGACGAATTAATGTAGAAATTGATGGCTTACACCTGGCAGTCACTGACACTATTGACTACGATCGTTAACTATCCTTTTAAGTTATAGGAATAAAGTTGAGATGGTAATAATTTTAAATAAAATTGTGAACAGCTCACAATTTGCAACAATCTGGCAATTGTCTTGCACGTATATTCACTCGTACCTTCTTGAAAAAATGTGTGCAGATATAGTTACTCCGAGAGTCTTCATAGTGTGACCCCAAGAAGAAACTTTTATAATTAGGGCGTCCTTCTCTCGACAGGAAGGGTTATAAAGTTATTGTCTCTGTCTAGCGACAGATGTAAAACTCATCTTATCATTATTAATTTTTCTAGTTTATTTTTGTGGCTAACGGACTAAGTTTTGGAAGTTTTTCACAGAGATCACAGTTCATTATGAAAATAGACTGATAATGTGACTAATACGAATATTTCTCTCTAATACTTTTGCAATAATAAAGTCACTCAATTAAAGAACGAAAAATGTCACTGTCAAATAATAATAGTACAGTTCAAATTACTTTCGCTTATTATTCCTCTTGCATGTAACACATTTCCCTAACAAAATATCCACTCATCCGGTCTCATTTGTCATGTTTGTTTGAATTCGCACTGAAGTAGCCATTGCTACGTTGAGTTTCCACATTAACTAAACAGATAATCACTGATCACAGAAGGCTTTTCATTTATGTTCTGCTATCAATACGTTTCTGCACGACAATTGCTAATTCTCAAACGCCGGCCGCGGTGGTCTAGCGGTTCTCGGCGCTCAGTCCGGAACTGCGCGACTGCTACGGTCGCAGGTTCGAATCCTGCCTAGGGCATGGGTGTGTGTGCTGTCCTTAGGTTAGTTAGGTTTAAGTTGTTCTAAGTTCTAGGGGACTGATGACCACAGATGTTAAGTCCCATAGTGCTCAGAGCCATTTGAACCATTTGAACCAATTCTCAAACACGAAACTGAGTCAACCATGAATATCCTTATTAGTCCCGGGTACCTTCCGATGACATAACTGAAATGCTGTAATATTTTTCTTTTACAAACCGATGTAGCATCTGTAACTACACTGAAGAGCAAAAGAAACTTGCCTAATACAGTGTAGGGCCCCTGCGAACTCGCAGGAGTGCAGCAACACGACGTGGTATGGACTCGACTAATGTCTGAAGAAGTGGTGAAGGGAAGTGACACAATCAGTTCTGCAGGGCTGTCCGTAAATCCGTAAGAGTACTAGGGAGTGGAGACCTCTTCTGAACAGCACGTTACAAGGCATCACAGGTATGCTCAATAATGTTCATGTCTAGGGAGTTTGGTGGCCAGCGGAAGTATTTAAACTCAGAAGATTGTTTCTGGAGCCAGTCTGTAGCAATTCTGGACTTGTGGGGTATACAATTGTTCTGCTGAAATTGCCCAAGTCCGTCGGAACGAACAATGGACATGAATGGATGCAGGCGATCAGATAGCATGCTTACGTACGTGTCACCTGTCAGTCTATGTAGACGTATTAGGGGCCACATATCACTCCAACTGCACACGCCCCACACCACTACAGAGCCTCCACCAGCTTGAACAGTACCCTGCTGACATGCAGGGTCCATGGATTCATGAGGTTGTCTCTATACCCGTAAACGTCCACCCGATCGATAAAATTTTAAACGAGACTCGTCCGACCAGGTAAGGTATTTCCAGTCATCAACAGTCCAATTACAATGCTGACGGACCCAGGCGAGGCATAAAGGTTTGTTTCGTGTAGCCATCAACGGTACACGAGAGGACCTTCGGATCCGAAAACCGATATCGATGAAGTTTCGTTGAATACTTCGCCCACTGACATTGGTTGATGGCCCAGCATTGAAATATGCAGCCATTTGCGGAAGCGTTGCTTTTCTGTCACGCTGAACGATTCTCTTCAGTCGTCGTTGGTCACGTTCTTGCAGGACCTTTTTCTGGGCGCAGCGATGACGGAGATTTGATTTTTACCGTATTCCTGATATTCACAGTGCACTCGTGAAATAATCGTACAGCAAAATCCCCACTTCATCGCTACCTCGGAGATGCTGTGTTCCACCACTCGTGTGTCGACTGTAACTCGTTGAAACTCACTTAAATATTGAAAAAATGCCATTGTAGCAGCAGTAACCGATCTAACAACTCCCCCAGACTGATTCATTGTACATTCGTGTTCGACCCAGCGGCTGAGTGGTCAGCGCGACAGAATGTCAATTCTAAGGGCACGGGTTCGATTCCCGACTGGGTCGGAGATTTTCTCCGCTCAGGGACTGGGTGTTGTGTTGTCCTAATCATAATCATTTCAACCCCATCGACGCCCAAGTCGCCGAAGTGGCGTCACATTGAAAGACTTGCACCCGACGATCGGTCTTCCGGACAGGAGGCGCCAGTCACACGACATTTACATTTTACATTCATGAAATAGTCGTACGGGAAAATCACGACTTCATCGCTACCTCGAAGGTGCTGTATCCCATCGTTCGTGCGCGCGTGAGGAACGATTTGAAGTGGAATGATCATATAAAATTAATTGTTGGTAAGGCGGGTACCAGGTTGAGATTCATTGGGAGAGTCCTTAGAAAATGTAGTCCATCTGCAAAGGAGGTGGCTTACAGAACACTCGTTCGACCTACACCTAAGTATCGCTCATCAGTGTGGGATCCGTTCCAGATCGGGTTGACGGAGGAGATAGAGAAGATCCAAAGACGAGTGGCGCGTTTCGTCACAGGGTTATTTGGTAAGCGTGATAGCGTTACGGAGATCTTCAGCAAACTGAAGTGGCAGACTCTGCAAGAGAGGCGTTCTGAATCGCGGTGTAGCTTGCTGTCCAGGTTTCGAGAGAGTGCATTTCTGGATGAGGTATCGAATATATTGCTTCCCCCTACTTATACCTCTCGAGGAGATCACGAATGTAAAATTAGAGAGATTCGAGCGCGCACGGAGGCTTTCTGGCAGTCGTTCTTCCTGCGGACCATACGCGACTGGAACAGAAAAGGGAGGTAATGACAGTGGCACGTAAAGTGCCCTCCGCCACACACCGTTGGGTGACTTGCGGAGTATAAATATAGACGTAGATGTACTATAACACTACGTTAAATATTGGTAACCTGTCATTGTAGCAGCAGTAACCGCTCTAATAACAGCAGCAGACACTTTTTTTTTATATAGGCATTGCCGACGTTAGCGTCGTATTTTGCCTGTTTACATATCCCTGCATTTGAATACGCATTCCCATGCCAGTTTCTTAAGCATATCAGTGTATAAATTCCACTTTATACCAAAGTCTGCACTTTACTTATCCACGGAAAAGCTGTGTGACCACTCTGTATGGGTGCCCCACACTGTCTCTTCTGCACACGCCCGAGTGGTGCGTGGCCAACATCTAGCGCTCGAGACTTGTTGTCATTACATTCCGAGACAATGCTCCCTCAGAAAGAAGGTGAGCTGGGCCGACAATTCTGGAAGCCAGCGATAAGTACTGTTGTGAACCTCCGGCCTCAGGGGACGTAATTTGCCAGACTGACAGAGAGATACAGTTTGGGTGAGAGGGCTGAATCAAGCCCCGGCGTGCAGAGATATGAGATCAAGTCTCGAATTAACTTTAATTCCGTCGATGAATTCATAGAGCCTCTGGTGATCCGGACGTCGGGGACGCAGCGTGTGTGTGTGTGTGTGTGTGTGTGTGTGTGTGTGTGTGTGTGTCGGCCCCCGGTCACGCCTCTCCGTCACCGTGACGTGTCGGGTTCTGTCCTCGCCCGGGCGTGTGTCGGTCAGGCTGGAAGCCTTGCGCCTGCTGCCCTCCGTAACGCGGGTGGCCACTCCTTCAGGCTCCAAACTCGACCACCGTGCAGAGTGCCCAAGGGTGACAGCCGGCAGCAGCAGGCGTCGTATTGGATCCTCAGCAGCTGCAGTCGCGCGCCCAGGGCGGCTCTGTCAGTGACTGAGGCAGCCACGGACCTGTCAGGCCGCGAGGTCGCGTCCCGGCTTCACCATTCATTTATTTGTTGCAAAATTAAAGACCTGATAGTTGATATTTTAAAACAAGTCGTACATCTTACAGATTTCTTTCGTGATCTTTTTTACGGTTATCTCTCCATTTGTTTTCATCTACAACATTTGACAAATAATACTACATCTTTAAAAATAACAGTAATTTTGTTGTTTTAAGAAGAATGTAAAAAATCATAGGACAGAGAAGCGATCTGTTAGTGCCATCACTGACTGTGACTGGCGATGAATAGGTAGGGGTGGTTTCCTCGACCTGTTGACTGCTACTCACAACAAAAGAGATTGGTTAGTAGTATTGCCAATGCTATGTATTGACATTAGATGCTCACCCGTGTACAATATTTCGTGCTTTCTTGGCTAGATCGCCAACACCTTAGGCTTATTTACTGTTACATCTCGTGTTCCTCCACTTGTTCCTCTTCAGTGTTATTTTTTCCGCTGTCTCTGTCCACCAACTGAAGGTTGTTGTTAGACTGCATACAGGTATGTCTGTTACGTCGTGTCTGCAGGTAGTCTTCATATGTTGTTTTTGAAATACTGCATGTCAATGCATTTAGTTGTGCCCATTGTTCTTCGTCATATTTATTTCTGTTTCTGTGTAGTGTGAGTCTAGTGTATGTCTATTGCTGGCGTATTGCCCGCAGTAGAAGACAGTGTGTTCTGAGAAACTTTCTTCCACACATGTGGGTATAGGTTCTATCTCAGACTTACCCGGTTGAAGTGCGTGGGGTAAGGTCGGTATCCAGTTAAGAAACATGGCACACCGCGGCTGAGATCGATATGTTTCACCCTCAACCGCTCCCTTGTGTCAGGGAGGAAGTCGTGCAATCTATGTCCCTTATCACTTACATCCCATTCACATTTTCACGTACCCAAACACCAACTTTTAAGGTGACCTGTCAAGTGCCGGTACATAAGTTATTGTGTGTACCTTATCTAATCTTCCCATCTTTAACTAGTACCTTGCAGCTCTGAATTTGATCGTAATATCTGTCGGGGTTATTCCGAGCACCACACACAGTGCATCCACTGACGTGATGCTGAATGCTCCAGATATCCTAAGTAGGACACTTCTCTGTCCTAGTTTACTTTGTTGGTAACCGTGTTCCGTCTATGTGCCCACGTGCTGCCTGCGAAGTTGAGTACTTATTCGAAGAGCACACAGTGGAATGTCCGTATGACTGGCAGAGGTTTTCGTCTCACCAGTTTGTGTAGTACTTTTCTGCTTTTTCTTTTGTTAGTCTTATGTTTTAGAGGAAATTCAATTTCTCATCTATGTGTAGCCCAAGAGAGCACGTAACAAGTGGTCGTATGACGTTTCTATGCCCTGTTTTAACTGAAGCGTTCCTTTGAAGTGATCCTTCAATGTGTGTGTTGTTTTGTTTTCGTCTATCCTGAGTTTTTCTTGTGACACCTTTGCATAATTGTTTGTATTATTCCACTGGCTTCATCTTCTAGCTGGGCTCTGTTGTTTGCAGTGACTACAACTAACAGGTCGTCTGCATAGGCGACAAGATGGCGTAAGGCAGTTGAGAGGGATGTAAATTATGTAGAGAAATGAAAATATTGTTCCTAAAGGATGTATCTACACACTGTAAAACTTTCAAACATGTAGAATAAAAGATGCATTAAAAAAGTAGTGTGCATTTCTTTTGGAGTGACCCTCGTAATTAATGGATTAATAGTGTATTTACAGGGTGTTTCAAAAATGACCGGTATATTTGAAACGGCAATAAAAACTAAACGAGCAGCGATAGAAATACACTGTTGCAATATGCTTGGGACAACAGTACATTTTCAGGCGGACAAACTTTCGAAATTACGGTAGTTACAATTGTCAACAACAGATGGCGCTGCAAGTGATATGAAAGATATAGCAGACAACGCAGTCTGTGGGTGCGCCATTCTGTACGTCGTCTTTCTGCTGTAAGCGTGTGCTGTTCACAACGTGCAAGTGTGCTGTGGACAACATGGTTTATTCCTTAGAACAGAGGATTTTTCTGGTGTTGGAATTCCACCGCATAGAACACAGTGTTGTTGCAACAAGACGAAGTTTTCAACGCAGGTTTAATGTAACCAAAGGACCGAAAAGCGATACAATAAAGGATCTGTTTGAAAAATTTCAGCGGACTGGGAACGTGACGGATGAACGTGCTGGAAAGGTAGGGCGACCGCGTACGGCAACCACAGAGGGCAACGCGCAGCTAGTGCAGCAGGTGATCCAACAGCGGCCTCGGGTTTCCGTTCGCCGTGTTGCAGCTGCGGTCCAAATGACGCCAACGTCCACGTATCGTCTCATGCGCCAGAGTTTACACCTCTATACATACAAAATTCAAACGCGGCAACCCCTCAGCGCCGCTACCATTGCTGCACGAGAGACATTCGCTAACGATATAGTGCACAGGATTGATGACGGCGATATGCATGTGGGTAGCATTTGGTTTACTGACGAAGCTTATTTTTACCTGGACGGCTTCGTCAATAAACAGAACTGGCGCATATGGGGAACCGAAAAGCCCCATGTTGCAGTCCCAGCGTCCCTGCATCCTCAAAAAGTACTGGTCTGGGCCGACATTTCTTCCAAAAGAATCATTGGCCCATTTTTCAGATCCGAAACGATTACTGCATCACGCTATCTGGACATTCTTCGTGAATTTGTGGCAGTACAAACTGCCTTAGACGACACTGCGAACACCTCGTGGTTTATGCAAGATGGTGCCCGGCCACATCCCACGGCCGACGTCTTTAATTTCCTGAATGAATATTTCGATGATCGTGTGATTGCTTTGGGCTATCCGAAACATACAGGAGGCGGCGTGGATTGGCCTCCCTATTCGCCAGACATGAACCCTTGTGACTTCTTTCTGTGGGACGCTTGAAAGACCAGGTGTGTCGCCAGAATCCAGAAACAATTGAACAGCTGAAGCAGTACATCTCATCTGCATGTGAAGCCATTCCGCCAGACACGTTGTCAAAGGTTTCGAGTAATTTCATTCAGAGACTACGCCATATTATTGCTACGCATGGTGGATATGTAGAAAATATCGTACTACAGAGTTTCCCAGACCGCAGCGCCATCTGTTGTTGACAATTGTAACTACTGTAATTTCGAAAGTTTGTCTGCCTGAAAATGTACTGTTGTCCCAAGCATATTGCAACAAACGGTGTATTTCTATCGCTGCTCGTTTAGTTTGTATTGCCGTTTCAAATATACCGGTCATTTTTGGAACACCCTGTATTTGTGAATGTATATAAATGATCGTACTTATAGTGGAAATATTGTAAATTTCAGGGTGACAGCTAAGGGAACTTCCTCTAAATGTATCGATAGCAAAGAGGAAATGGCAGTAGATGCATCGTTGTTTATCTTTGCGTATGCTGAGTCTCTGTCGCGTTGCGAGCAGAGAGGAGGCAGAGCAGCTCGAGTGATGAAAGAATGCGGAAATGTTTGTTGAGCGCTCCCACAGACGCCGTGTGCAGCTGTGATCCCGCCAGTGTAGACACGCCTGATTCGTTAACCCGCGAGTATTGAGAACACAGCAGGAGTAGACAGGGGGAGGAAGCTGCAGTTCCAGCTGTTGCCTGTCCCATAACTACCCGTGGCTTTGGAGACGACTCGTGGTTGTCAACCCCGCAGCAGTAGCAGCTCACCATTGTCGTCGGCTACGTTCTTCGTTGTCCGTAGAGCTACATACAGCACCGTGAGAATGTTAAGTGACAAAATGCAACTAACCTTGTAGAGGCATTCCCCAGTGAAATTTCGGTAATTTCCAAGAATGATTGCCTATCGAAGTCGCGGGGTCCAAACGATACATATCGAACGTGCGATCGTAAATCGATCACGCGACTCTGGTGGCGGGCGTTATCAGTATGTTTACGGTGTCCGCTACAGCAACGACAGAAGAAGAGCGTTGCAAAGGAGACGACTTACCTTACTCGTCGGTGTTGTTATCATGTGAAAGTCCATTACGATGGTCTGGATGGATAATTTGGAAGAGTGGAACCATGTATTGTTCCTGATACTCGTTCGTTTCCCGCACTGTCCGCAATGAAATTGAAAACGGTATTTCAGCACCGAAACTGTTCTTAGCGATGTGTTACACACTTCGCACCACCACTGTCTACACAGTCCCTTCTTTCCTCGTCCGGTAGTGCTCCATATTTGCGAGAAAAAGTCGAACAATTTTCCACGCTGGATAAACATGGAATTAGATTTTTCCTTGTGAGAGCATCCGCCGCAGAAACGTCAAGAACACCAGACATCCCACTCAGTAACGACATAAATAGTCTGGGATTTCCTAGCAACTCACAAATAATTCGCAGGGGTATGTAATTTAGAGCAACTAACGGAACGAAGGAAAACAGATAAAAATGACGATGACAAATAATTGATCACAACACGCGCCACCAGAGTCGCGTGATCGATTTACGATCGCACGTTCGATATGTATCGTTTGGACGCCGTGACTTCGATAAGCAGTCATTCTTGAAAATAACCGAAATTTCTTTCCTTAACTTGAAGAATAACCTACAATAGTTAAAATTTGTAGGGCAGCTGTGTTGTCGTTGTCCTCATAAATTATTACTAACCCGGGTCCCTTTCCTTTCTATGCAACCACTTAGTGTCATAAAAATATGAAAATTGTTTAAATGTTTACTGCCAGTTTTGAATGATTGATAATGACCAGTTTCAGTCTGAATGTTCTGCCTCAGGAACTGTTAATTGCTTAACAGAGGCTTAACTAAATTGCAATTTTGAATTTTAATTTTATTCACTTAAAGTAAGGTAAAATTTCACTGGCAAAACTAATATCTAAAGATACAGCACAAACTAAGAGTGCGCAATTTCATTTATTCTGTGTTTAGCCTAGCGAGTGATTTTTGGTGGCTTGGTATGTATTTTATTGTCGTTATATTAAAAGTAAAATCAGTCGCTCATTTGCTTAAGTGAATTCAATTCAATCTTTCAATAATGAAAAGTAAATTTCTTTCCTTTTTCTAAATTTTGCATTACGCTACACTGAAGCTACTTAAAGTAATCTTCTCACATAACAAAGTTTTAGTTACATTTATTGAAATGTTTTTTTTTCTTCTAGTCTTTGATCACAATATCAATTCTCTTGACGATGACCGGTTCAGTCAGTAATGACCATCCTCAGATCTTTTCTACACCATGTCTTAAAGTGATAAGGCCGTAATGGCACTTATTTAACCAGTAGCTTCATTTAACTTCACTTTCAGGATTTTGTATTTCAAAATAAATAGCTGTAAACTCAGTGCTTTCTGAATAATTTATTTTTTCGTGAACTGTAGTGTTGATGAAAAAAGTGACAACCTTTTTCTTAACACGCCAGTGATTATTTGCTTAAAGTCCTTTGCAATTATCTTCCTTAAGATTCTGTAAATTCAGTGCCATAGTGGGCTGGCGACCGTTTAATTATCCACTTTTATAATAATCAGTATTGTTTTGTATTATCAGTATTATTTGTAGTAAAAATATTACGTGGTAACTTTTCACCCCTGTGTGGTTCGTGAAGGATTACACTAAATTTCCTCCCATTTCAGTATTATCATCTGTATTTAGATTAGGTTTTACATTCTTGCTTCAGAAGTGTGTGTTGTACACATTCCTCCTAACCGGTATTATTTTCCTTAGGTAACGATGCCCTTACTCATTGTAAAATTTCATTAGGCGTATGTGATCACGGTGAATTACACCGAAACCCGGTAGTCCGATTAGGAAGGGGGAGGTAACAAGCTTTTTCTAGCCCGCTTTGGCCCCCAACATACAGGTTGCCAGGCGCTGTTGTAACTGTAATGTACAAGTTTTTCACGGCAAATCAGCGCCGTGTGTTGCACCTGATTACTACGCATCCGTCTCCACGCTTGTTTAAATTTAGAGCCTGCCAGGTCGTGATTCCTCACCTGCGAGCAATGTCGTAAACCTCCCTCGCAGAACCGCTTGCTTAATGACAACATTGCCGGTGCCATTTACCCGATGTGTCCATCAGTCCCTTAACTACTGCCTTCCCGCCATAACTGCCGAAAATTTTCGAGAATTTCCCAAATATATGTCTATACTTATTCCACTAAATCCCAAGGGCCAAGACCTACGTTGTCTAGAGGCCTGATACACTAGTACTGTTTGGAACTGCCCTGTACAGTACAAGTTTTCCTGACGTTTATCAGTGTTGTCAGTCTTCACGAGACTATAATGTGTGGCACTGTACTAGTCTTACACAGTGAACTGCCTTTTTTTTTTTTTTTAACTCGGGCAGTGGCCTTAATTTCAGTTTTTATGTATATGTATATGTATTGTTATAGTTAAATATCACTCGCGAAAGTCTTTATAACGCTCTTTCACGAAGGTGTGTTGCTTCCATGTGTCATCAGAGTAAGTGACAGAATATAACCGAATCCGCGTATGGTGTCAGCATTCTGGGATATCTTCCCCACGGCAACATCCCTGGCCACGCGGCGGCTATAGTAGTTACCTCTGGTGGTGAGACATGGCACACTACTCTCTCACTTAAACAACATTGCCACTTAGATTGACGTTAATATTTTAGAGCATGATCTCGATGTTGCCTGGTACTATATTTTCTATATGGGCTGAATGTCGTGTTCTACATTAGGAAATTGTTGGCAGAATGTTCTTGTAAATGCATGTGTAACCTGTAGGGAGCTTCCACGTGGGTGGAGGTAGCGGAGGTGACTGACAACCGGTGCTGCCTCAGGATTGGCTACCAGGTAAAAATATGAGTCAACAGGAGAGATTCAATGAGTCGATTATAGTTCGATTGGTTTGTGCAGTACGGTTTCGTTTTGCTAATTCGGCTGCCATACAGACGCTTAGTGGAAAGTAGTGGTGATTCTTCTAGGTCTTAGCCTCCTCGTGTCCCACTTCTGGTCTTTCTGTAATGGATGAGACTCGTGATCTGTATATTTTGGTGGGCTAGGAGCTTGTAGCTGTTTACAGTTATACCTACAGTGGAATTGTGTGTCACGAGGGCGAACTTAATCGTCCTGAGTCGGACGCCTGACAATTGCTGAATGCACCATCGCGCCTGTGAGTGAAATTGTTTTGGCCAGGCGAGCGAACGGGTGAACATCACACTGAAATCTGGCAGGATTTCAGGAATCTGATAGGGAGTTTACCGCGTTCTGATAATCAGTACAGACAGCGGAGTTTGCATATTTTCAAGGACGCGTCAGAACATCACAACTGCCGCAGCACACCACTCTTCACCCACAGCACCCCATTTTCTGCTACAGCCTGAATAAAGACGAAAGGGTAAGGTACTGCTGCACCAGCTTAGGTTGTAAGTGATGTTCACAGTTCCCTGTTCTCAGACGAACCATAGTTTGTGGAGAGGTGATTGCAGTTGATTCCGTCTGAATAGAATTGGACCTCACAGTGGATTCAGGTAAACAAAGTCAGATTGCGCTGTAAAAGGAATTAATTCAGGGGAGAATATGTGTAGATTACGCCCCAATGTATGCTTTGCCTATAAAACACCATTCATCATCTGATTTGTATCAGTCATTTTTGTCTCAGATTTATCAGCTAGTTGTAGTTACTTGTAGTTGTTGTGGTCTTCAGTTCAGAGACTGGTTTCATGCAGCTCTCCATGCTACTCTATCCTGTGAAAGCTTCTTCATCTCCCAGTACCTAACTGCAACCTACATCCTTCTGAATCTGCTTAGTGTATTCATCTCTTGGTCTCCCTCTTCGATTTTTACCCTCCACGCAGCCCTCTAATACTAAATTGGTTATCCCTTGATGCCTCAGAACCAACCGGTCCCTTCTTCTAGTCAAGGTGTGCCACAAATTTCTCTTCTCCCCAATTCTATTCAATGTCTGCTCATAATTTATGTGGTCTACCCTTCTGATCTTCAGCATTCTTCTGTAGCACCACATTTCGAAAGCTTCTATTCGCTTCTTGTCCAAACTAGTTATCGTCCACGTTTCACTTTCATACATGGCTACACTCCATACTAATACCATCAGAAACGACTTCCTGACATTTAAATCTATACTCGATGTTAACAAATTCCTCTTCTTCAGAAATTCTTTCCTTGCCAGTACCAGTCTAAATTTTATATCCTCTCTACTTCGACCATCATCAGTTATTTTGCTCCCCAAATAGCAAAACTCCTTTACTACTTCAAGTGTCTCATTTCCTAATCTAATACCCTCAGCATCGCCCGATTTAATTCGACTACATTCCATTATCCTCGTTTTGCTTTTGTTGATTTCATCTTATATCCTCCTTTAAGACACTGTCCATTCCATTCAACTGCTCTTCCAGGTCCTTTGTTTGTCTCTGACAGAATTACAATGTCATCGGAGAACCTCAAAGTTTTTGTTTCTTCTCCATGGATTTTAATACCTACTCCGAATTTTTCTTTTGTTTCCTTTACTGCTTGCTCAATATACAGATTGAATAACATAGGGGATAGGCTAAAACCCTGTGTCACTCCCTTCCCAACCACTGTTTCCCTTTCATGTCCCTCGGCTCTTATAACTACCTTCTGGTTTCTGTACAAATTGTAAGTAGTCTTTCACTCCTTGTATTTACCCCTTCCACCTTCAGAATTCGAAGGAGAGAATTCGAGTCAATACTGTCAAAAGCTTTCTCTAAGCCTACAAATCTAGAAACGTAGGTTTGCCTTTCCTTAATCTATCGTCTAAGATAAGTCGTAGAGTCAGTATTGCCTCGTGTGTTCCAATAATTTTACGGAATCCACACTGATCTTCCCTGATCTCGGCTTCTACCAATTTTTCATTCGTCAGTAAAGAATTCGCGTTAGTATTTTGCAGCCATCACTTATTAAACTGATAGTTCGGTAATTTTCACATCTGTCAACACCTGCTTTCTTTGGGATAGGAATTATTACATTCTTTTTGAAGTTTGAGGGTATTTCGCCATACATCTTGCTCACCAGATGGTAGAGTTTTGTCAGGACCGGCTCTCCCAAGGCTGTCAGTAGTTCTAATGGAATGTTGTCTACTCCCGGGGCCTTGTTTCGACTTAGGTATTTCAGTGCTCAGGCAGTATCATATCTCCCATTTTATCTTCATCTACATCCTCTTCCATTGTAGTTACTAAAGGTTTAATAAAACTTGTCATTATTTAGTAAAGTTAAATATGCCGCTGCTTTCATTCATTCTACCATTCGCTGTTCTTATTTTATCGTAGTGGTGCATGTGTAGCTTCATTCAGACAAACATTTATGATTAAAGCTAGTGATGGATTGCAGTCGTCACCACTGGCATGGCTCACGGGAAGTTGGTCATATTATAGCGTTGAATTACGAGCCAAGTTTCGTTTCAGGAGTAGACGGTGACTGAGACATCTGTGGCACAGGGAGCGGGGGTGAACTCCACTACGAAATTTCTGTTGGCGTTTGTGGGCAATTGTCCAGGGCATTTCATTTCCTCTGTGCTAACCAATGCGCGAGGTAGAATTTACGTATCGTTAAGAGTGCTTCAGATAATTCATTCATTCATTTCCGTGTCCGGTGAGCATTTCCAGAAGGTAGCAACTCCGATGGCCTTGTTGTTTCCCTCAGTCAGGTCCTGTGTTGTGCAGGATTGTTCAAGTTGAGGACAAATTAGCAGGTGGATCGCGTCTTGTGTTGTTTCTTACTCGCAGGATGTATGATAAACATACAGTAGTGACGTCTTTTGGAGAGTGGTAAAGTTAAATGCAAGAGCAGAGTACCATCCCGGGAGTGGCGGTAACATGTGAAACCTGAAACGTAAAATATAGTGGCAACTAATGCCCTTTCAAATAGTTCAAATGGCTCTGAGCACTATGGGAGTTAACATCTGAAGTCATACGTCCCCTAGAACTTAGAACTACTTAAGCCTTCCAGACAGAAGCACCACACCGGGTGGCAATGCCCTTTGTGACTACAGTTTCCTAGTGAAGGTGCAGCGTGTTTAACAGTGAGTATTTAATTTAATTAAAATTGTCTTAAAAATAAATACAGTACACTTCTTTACTCAGAAGCCTTACTCTTAATACTATTACCTGACATCATTTTCATTTCAAGATACGTCCATTTTGTGTTGATATGAGCAAGTAGCCGGTCAGTGTGGCCGTGCGGTTCTAGGTGCTACAGTCTGGAACCGCGTGACCGTTACGGTCGCAGGTTCGAATCCTGCCTTGGGCATGGGTGTGTGTGATGTCCTTAGGTTAGTTAGGTTTAAGTAGTTCTAAGTTCTAGGGGACTGATGACTACAGATGTTAAGTCCCGTAGTGCTCAGAGCCATTTGAATCATTTTGAATAAACGTCACTACGATACCAAAAATGTTCGTAGTCATTCCATATTTACCGGAAGCCGAGGGTTAGAAGTATATGCATCTTTGACCTGCTGTTTGAAATCTCAGCACGTTGTTTAAAGAAGTAAATGCTGATCAAGAAGCTGCATCTCGTTCTAGTTTCCACGCGGCTCGTTTAATAGCAATACACGGAAAACAGTATACTGATGGCGAACTGATTAAGGATTGAATGATTGCAGCAGTTGAAGAAATGTGTCTAGGAAAAGCTAATTTATTTAAAATCTTCAACTGTGCCTCAAAGAGTAAATGATCTTGCTGAAAATATATACACTCAATTGTCTCAGAAAACTCGACACTCAGAAAGGTTCTCTTCGGCTCTGGACGAAACAATGGAGATTTTAGATGCTGCACAGGAGTTATTATTATTCGAGGCATAATTAAAAATTATGAACCGTATGAAGAGTTTCTTGACGTTCGTAGCACTCACAGCACGACCAAATGAGAAGAAATTTTTAAAGTGCTGTCCAGAAAAACGATCTTTAGTGAAAAAACTTAAGGAGTTTCATAACTGACCGTAAAAAAAACGTGTGAAAAAGTCGCGGTAGGCAATGACGGTGGATCAAAATCATTTTCCGTACGCTATATCATTCGGAGGGGGCTTTGTGTGTAAAATGCTTGAATGCATCCGAAGTTTTAAGGCCAGCCACGTCAGCTGTTAATTATATCAGATGACGTGCTCTCAATCATCGTCAATTCCGCGAGTTTACAGAAGAGACTGAAGAAAATTACTAACCATATTACACACCAATACACTACATTAGCTGTGGAAAAGCACTGATGCGACTTTTTAGCTCCCAATAGCAATCGAAATTTTCTTGGATGACAGGAATTTCTTCTGGCAGAGTTGAAAAACAACGATTGGATATCGAAGTTACCATTTCATGCAGATGGAACTAAAGATACGAATGATCATAATTTAATATTACTAGGAGAAAACCAGTTAATGCCTGATTTGTAGATTTATATTACATCCTTTAGACAAAAAATTGTTTTCTTTTGGTCTCAGACAAAAAATATTTGACGCATTTTAATAGATGCCAAACATTCAGTCAAAAATAAGAGACTCCATTTCCCGTAGATTTCGTAATTGAAACTTTGAGTGGTTTAAAAATAAATTTTGATGTAACTGTCAACGATATCAAGTTGTTTCAAAATCCCTGTAACGCCGATATGGAAATTCTTTCACAGGAACTTCAAATGGAAAGGGTTGATTTGCAGCGTAGCGACTTTTATAAAGATAAATATTTAAACTCATCATTGCTTGAATTTTGTAAGAGCCATGTACTCACACAGTTTCATCAGTTGAATAAGTCTGTTCGTGGTTTTTTTCCGCTTTCGGCACTACTTATCTGTGAAAAATCATTCTCCAAAACGAAATGTACAAAAAGTATTTACAGATCTAAACTAACTGATCAGCATTTCAAATCGCTGCTGGTAACTTTCAGTAGTAAACTTTACCCACAACTGCGAACAGTTGTAAATGGGAAGCGACAACTACATAAATCTCATTAATCATAATTACAGTGCTTAATTTCATTATGTGATTGATTGCCTTTTTATGTCAGGTACGATAAATTTTCAGAAGACCTCATACAATCAACTGCAGTAAAAATGTTCAATTACATCACATATTATGTCAGTTAATGTGCGTCTTAAACTATCATGAAATAGAAACAAATGATTTTGTACCCATTGTGTATCATTTATTTGCACCGAAAATTTTACACTGTACAGTGTTACTTCGCCTATTGAGCATGATTCGTTCCTGAGTATTATTCATAATTAACACTCTTTAAGTGAAACGATTTTTTGCATAGGAAGGTCAATGCATTCCATTCTGAAACAACTGGGTACTGAAAAAGATTTATAATACATTATTGTAAGTTTTTATTTACGATACATTACATCCTATTTCAGGAAAAAACATTGTCTAAAGGTATTTGTTTATGCCCGTGCTTCAAAATTTGTTGAGGAAGAGGTATTGCACCATCGTTAATTAAATTTGCAGCGTGCGTAGCTACTGCCTATTAGTTGACTGCGACGAATCAGAACTGAAAGGCACAGGGTTGTCATGCACTGGCAAAGAAAAGATCTTGCAACATGGTTGCAAGCCCGAGCAGTGGTGCGGGCGACAACAATTGCGCATTGGGATCAGCACAGCTGATTGAATAGCACAGCATTATTGGATCTCCTACTTTACAGAGCTCTAGTTTATAGGAGAACATGTGACCTTGGTGTTCATTTACAGTGTCCGAAAACACCGATCCAGGCGAGAATGTAGTTTTTGAAATGGTTTGAGACTGAAACAATATCAATGAACAAATGTTATGCTAAACATCGTTTAGTCAATGAAACTTCCTGGCAGATTAAAACTGTGTGCCCGACCGAGACTCGAACTCGGGACCTTTGCCTTTCGCGGGCAAGTGCTCTACCAACTGAGCTACCGAAGCACGACTCACGCCCGGTACTCACAGCTTTACTTCTGCCAGTACCTGAGCTGGTAGAGCACTTGCCCGCGAAAGGCAAAGGTCCCGAGTTCGAGTCTCGGTCGGGCAAACAGTTTTAATCTGCCAGGAAGTTTCATATCAGCGCACACTCCGCTGCAGAGTGAAAATCTCATTCTGAAAACATCCCCCAGGCTGTGGCTAAGCCATGTCTCCGCAATATCCTTTCTTTCAGGAGTGCTAGTTCTGCATGTCTCGCAGGAGAGCTTCTGTAAAGTTTGGAAGGTAGGAGACGAGGTACTGGCAGAAGTAAAGCTGTGAGTAGCGGGCGTGAGTCGTGCTTCGGTAGCTCAGTTGGTAGAGCACTTGCCCGCGAAAGGCAAAGGTCCCGAGTTCGAGTCTCGGTCGGGCACACAGTTTTAATCTGCCAGGAAGTTTCATATCAGCGCACACTCCGCTGCAGAGTGAAAATCTCATTCGGGATCGTTTAGTCAGTTTCACACATTTCTACTGGATGGGCGAATCACTTGTTACGGGATGTGCACGATAAGCAAGGATCGACTAAAGTAAAGAAAAAAGCAAGGCTGGACCAGATACAGCGTATGTGTGACGTGTTACCGCTGGTCCGACTGTTTGTGTTCGCGGGCTGGTGTTGGGACACTAACCATGGTTTGGAGCCCGCTACGTCACAACAGCAGTATCCCTTACAAGGCTGAGTGGGATTACCGATAAAGCGTTCTTTGTAAGGAAACATTTTAATAATCACAGTACTCACTCATTCTGGAAGCCATGACATCCATTCCCTTCAGATGTTGGGATTTGTGTGTTGAAAACTTTATTTTCGTAACACAGAATAATATGAGATGCACCAACTTACAAATCTGATTTATCCTTTTTACAACGTTTATAGTGGTTATTCATTAGATATTTACATATTCATACTTAGGTATTCTTACAAAGCTGCATATCTTGCTGACTGAATCACTCTCACTCCCATTCTAATGATGGCTTACCTGACTACTGACGTTAATTGGTCATAAAAGGAATTATCTTATCCATTGCTTCCACGACAACGTCTATTCTTCTCTTCTTGAAACAACACTCCAAATAAGACAGGGTGTAGAGTGTTTCTTCACAAAGAAGGGCAATGTAAGTAAAAAGAGAGCATTACTGTTTGATGGCGATGACAACGTTCTTCTCGTTTAGAAACTATATATTGTTTCACAGCAGTGAGGAGTTCCTCTTTAGATATACAGGGGATAGGCAAAATAATGTGAACACCTGTACTCAAGACCGGGGAATGTGCTGGCCAGATAAGACGCTGCAGTTCAGCTGCTGTCTGTCGTGGCTGTGTGAATGGACGCATTATCGTCCTGAAATATGGCATCGTTGTTGGGAAACAAAATTTGAATCATGGGATGCACATGATCTCATAAAATGTTCACGTAATCGTTGGCTGTAACATGGCCATTAATGACGGGACCAGCAGAATACCGTGATATGACTGACCATACCATTACATTCCACCTCCCTGCTTATACGTTGGTATCAAGCTTCTTTTGGCGTTCTCCAGACTTAAACCCGACCCGACGTTGGAAATAAAAGAGAACGCCGACTCGTCGGACCATATGACGTATCTCCACTGATCAGCCTGTAGCGTCGTGGGTTAATCCGCGACCGCTGTTCGCCGTTTTTGCAGTAAGTTTTGTTACGTTATGAAAAACTGTATTGGAAGCCTGCAGTATGGTAGCATCCAGCGGCGGCCGACTTGTGGCCTACCGATTGCATCAGCCACCTGTCCTTCTGGCCGAGCGTGGAAATGCTTTTGTGTGCCACGTGTTCAGTCCACTTATTCTCCTCACTTAAGAAACTGAATAACTATTATAAATATTATCTGCTTTATTCCAAAAGTGGTACAGGATCTTTTGTTATTCAGACGAACAGTGTGTCATAATTTGATACTGCTACCTATAATAATTTCGGAGATGTGAAAAACCATTAAAAAACTACTTGATCGAATCTTAAGAAAGTAAATTCAGGTAGGAATCATAAAAGTTTATATTTCTTTTGTTATTTGAAAACAGTAATAGCACTCTAAGTGTGCCGATTTATTTTATAAAGGTTGTCAGTTCTGAACTTCCGATAATGTTTCTTTCGTAATGAAAATAAAAGTTTATAAGTTAATATTTATATTTCGTGTTAGGGTTAGAGTACATGAGAATGAACGTGGGTACGTGTGGGAGACGTACGTCGAATTTCAAATTTATATGGTAATACACCTTACGTAACTAGCAAGCGTTACGCCACCAGGGTGCCATGAAAATTGTAAATCCCCCTAACTGGCAGATTATTTATGTCCATGAGTGTTTGCTTATGTAACAAATCAGCCAGAAAGTCGGCAACGATATATTTAGTTTTCTAAGGTTATCTCAAGATTAATTTTCGTTTATTTTCAATTAATAAACACTCTGGTAATAATTTGCTTGTCGAAATGGTGCCAATGAATCTGATGTAGCGATTGGGTCAGAACAGTTTTGGCGCGAGTAAGATCGAGAAGGTGTGATCGGATTGGCTGGCCTTTTCGAACAGCGAATCGGAAGTCAGTATAGTTCCCGCGCACTGCGAGATACTTAGGTTGCATCAGTAGCTGGAGGGAAGGAGTCATGAACTAACTTTACAGATGGAAAGATCATGTTAAATGTGTCCATCCGTGAAATGTTTAAGATGAACAAATGTTCGGTCCTTCGCGTTCAGATGGATTTGAAATGGTAGCTTTTGTTGCTACGAACATTTTGTAGGAGTTTGAGAGTCGTGGGTTATTTTGTTCGGGAGATATACGCGTTTGACATGTTGGACTTACAAAATTCCGCGTGACGATCTTCTGTGTTATACTACAGAACATATTTGGCGAGCAATATTTGTGAAAGAAACCCACTGAATGACTTATGTAAGAAATCAACTTTATATGCAGAAAATGACTATACATTCGTGTGATTATTTTCGGGACGGACATAGGAGAATTCTGGCTGCTTTACGTGTGACATAAACTCGGAACTTGTAATAGCAGTTTTGGATACTAAATGTGGGCTGATGTCACATGTTTAAGCAAAGAAAATAAAGACTGCTTTTACCAGATTTCAAAAGTTTCAGTGAAAATCAGGAATCCGTTTTCCACCTGAAAATTTATTAGAAATATTTACAGAAACAATATTAACGAGATTTACGTGGCCTCGGTAATTGTAGATAGTAGGTGCTGTTTTCATCAACGCTGCTTTTTCATCACCTTGTAAGTATCTAATTTGCATAGTGAAGGGACACTGAGCAGACGCCGATCTGAGGTAACTGAATATCAGTTTGCAGCTTGCTTCAGTGACAGTGAAACGCAGAGACTTCCGTTGCAAGCCGTCCAGGATTTATACTTCTAACACCATGTTTTACGCTTCTTTACGTTGGTTGTCGTTTCAGTATAGCAGCCCGTCCATGAATGTTCGGTTTAATGAGTGCGAACCACAGATGAAGGGAATCACACGGATGCCATATTTCTTGACTTCCGGAAAGCGTTTGACTCGGTGTCCCACTGCAGACTCCTAACTAAGCTGGAGTGCCCCAGGGAAGTGTGGTAGGTCCGCTGCTGTTTTCTATCTGCATAAATGATCTTTTGAATAGGGTGGATAGCAATGTGCGGATGTTTTGCTGATGATGCTGTGGTGTACGAGAAGGTGTCGTCGTTGAGTGACTGTAGGAGCATACAAGATGACTTGGACAACATTTGTGATTGGTGTAAAGAATGGCAGCTAACTCTAAATATAGATAAATGTAAATTAATGCAGATGGATAGGAAAAAGAATCCCGTAATGTTTGAATACTCCATTAGTAGTGTAGCGCTTGACACGGTCACGTCGATTAAATATTTGAGCGTAACACTGTAGAGCGATATGATGTGGGACAAGCATGATATGGCGGTTGTGGGGAAGGCGGATAGTCGTCTTCGGTTCATTGGTAGAATTTTGGGAAGATGTGGTTCATCTATAAAGGAGACCGCTTATAAAACACTAATACGACCTATTCTTGGGTACTGCTCGAGCGTTTGGGATCCCCATCAGGTCGAGTTGAGGGAGGACATAGAACCAATTCAGAGGCGGGCTGCTAGATTTGTTACTGGTAGGTTTGATCATCACGATAGTGTTACGGAAATGCTTCAGGAACTCGGTGGGAGTTTCCAGAGGAAAGGAGGAGTTCTTTTCGTGAATCGCTACTGAGGAATTTTAGAGAACCGGCATTTGACGCTGACTGCAGTACGATTTTAGTGCCGCCAATTTATATTTCGCACCACAAAGATAAGATAAGAGAGATTAGGGCTCGTACAGAGGCATATAGGCAGTCATTTTTCTCTCGTTCTGCTAGGGAGTAGAACAGGGAGAAAAGGTGCTAGTTATGGTACGAGGTACCCTCCGCCACGCACCGTATGGTGGACTGCGGAGTATGTATGTAAATGTGGATGTAGATGCTCGGCGGACATACGGGGTCCCGAACATGGCCGTTGAGCACTGCGGTCACTTTAGACGCCGTAGTTTTATGTTGTTTTGACCTATTCGTGGTAGCATACGACGATCTCTGTCATTTACCTTTGATTTACGCCCACTATAACGTTTACACAATGATGTCGTTCCATGTTTTATGAAGCCTGTCATAACTGTTGAAACAAAAATGGCTCTGAGCACTATGGGACTTAACTTATGAGGTCATTAGTCTCCTAGAACTTAGAACTACTTAATCCTAACTAACCTAAGGAGAACACACACATCCATGCCCGAGGCAGGATTTGAACCTGCGATGTAGCAGTGTCGCGGTTCCAGACTGTAGCACCGAGAACCGCACGGCCACTCCGGCCGGCATAACTGTTGAAACAGGTTCGAAAAATGGCTCTGAGCACTATGGGACTTAACTTCTGAGGTCATCAGTAACTTAGAACTACTTAAACCTAACTAACCTAAGGACATCATACACATCCATGCCTGAGGCGAGATTCGAACCTGCGACCGTAGCGGTATCGCGGTTCCAGACTGTAGCGCTTAGATGTTGAATAGGTGCTTTTGAAACATTCAATAAATTTGCTGTCTTGGTTACTGATGCTGCAGCCAATCGGGCCCCCATAATCTATCCTCTTTGGAACTCTGATAGGTCTTTCACTGTACTTCGACCTCGGTATCTGAATGCAAATACGGAGTGCGCACTACTCGTAAACAACCAGCACTGGTGCCTAGTCCTTACTGAACACCCGCAGTCCAGCGCGACACCTGCCTCACGTGCGTTGTTGACTGTCAAACATAGTCTCTACCACTGTTCACATAATACCTATATACAGTGTGGCCCATTGATCGTGCCCGGGCCAAATGTCTCACGAAATAAGCGTGAAACGAAAATACTACAAAAAACGAAACTTGTCTACCTTGAAGGGGGAAACCAAATGGCGATATGATTGGCCCGCTTAATGGCGATGTCATAGGTCAAACGGATATCAACTGCATTGTTTAAAATAGAAACCACCATTTCTTATTACATATTCGTGTAGTACGTAAAGAAATATGAATGTTTTAGTTGAACCACTTTGTTCGCTTTGTGGCTCACAATTTTAGACGAACAGTTGGTAACAGGTAGATTTTTTTAATTAAAACACAGAACGTAGGAATGTTTGAACATTTTATTTCGGTTGTACCAATGTGATACATGTACCTTTGTGAACTTATCATATCTGAGAATGCTTGCTGTTACAGCGTGATTACCTGTAAATACAACATTAATGCAATAAATGCTCAAAATGATGTCCGTCAAACTCAATGCATTTGGCAATACATGTAACGACATTCCTCTCAACAGCGAGTAATTCGTCTTCCGTAATGTTCACACATGCATTGACAATGCGCAGACGCATGTTGTCAGACGTTGTCGGTGGAACACGATAGCAAATATCCTTCAACTTTCCCCACAGAAAGAAATCCGGGGACGTCAGATCCGGTGAATGTGCGGACCATGGTACGGTGCTTCGACGACCAATCCACCTGTCATGAAATATGCTATTCAGTACCGCTTCAACCGCACGCAAACTACGTGCCGGACATCCATCATGTTGGAAGTACGCCGCCATTCTGTCATGCAATGAAACACCTTGTAGTAACTGTAGTTTTGACTGAAGAGCCAACACCGTGTTACTAGAGGAGGCCGAAATGCACGCGTTTTAGCTCATGCAGGCTGGCGTGATGAGGGAAGGACTATTCTGACGTGAGGTCTGGAACATGACAAGGAATGAGAATTCAGAAAGCGGACATAATTAGTTTGATACTTAATTTTAATCCATTTATGATGAACATAGCTCTTGACGGTACATGATTCACAATATTATCTGTTCAGATTATAGTAACTGAATATGGCGCCTTGCTAGGTCGTAGCAAATGACGTAGCTGAAGGCTATGCTACACGGTCGTCTCTGCAAATGAGAGCGTATTTAGTCACTGAACCATCGCTAGCAAAGTCGGCTGTACAACAGGGCGAGTGCTAGGGAGTCTCTCTAGCCTAGACCTGCCGTGTGGCGGCGCTCGGTCAGCAATCGGGTCCGACGTATAGTAGCGGACCGCGGCCAATTTAAAGGCTACCACCTAGCAAGTGTGATGTCTGGCGGTGACATCACAGTAACATCGGTAGAACATTACGTTGGAAATCAGCATACATAGCACCATTTAGATTGCCATCGCTAAAATGGGGGGGGGGGGCAAATATCCTTCCTCCCATAATGGCGCACCGTACCAACGTCGCTGATGTTCTACTTGTCGCAGCCATCGTGAATTTTCCGCGGCCCAATAGTGCATATTATGCCGGTTTACGTTTCCGCTTGTGGTGAATGACGCTTCGTCGCTAAACAGAACGTGTGCAAAAAATCTGTCATCGTAGCGTAATTTCTCTTGTGCCCAGTGACCGAATTGTACACGACGTTCAAAGTCGTCGCCATGCATTTCCTGGTGCATAGAAATAGGGTACGGATGCAATCGATGTTGATGTAGCATTCTCAACACCGACGTTTTTGAGATTCCCGATTCTCGCGCAGTTTGTCTGCTACTGATGAGCGGATTAGCCGCGATAGCAGCTAAAACGACCAATCCACCTGTCATGAAATATGCTACTGAATACCGCTTCAACCGCACGCGAGCTATGTGCCAGACATCCACCATGTTGGAGGTACATCGCCATTCTGTCATCCAGTCAAACATCTTGTGTAACATCGGTAGAACATTACGTAGGAAATCAGCATACATTGCACCATTTACATTGCCATCGATAAAATAATGGCCAATTATCCTTCCTCCCATAATGCCGCAACATACATTAACCCGCCAAGGTCGCTGATGTTCCACTTGTAGCAGGCATCGTGGATTTTGCGTTGCCCAATAGTGCATATTATGCCGGTTTACGTTACCGCTGTTGGTGAATGAGGCTTCGTCGCTAAATAGAACGCGTGCAAAAATCTGTCATCGTCCCGTAATTTCTCTTGTGCCCAGTGGCAGAACTGTACACGAAGTTCAAAGTCGTCGCCATGCAATTCCTGGTGCATAGAAATATGGTACGGGTGCAATCGATGTTGATGTAGCATTCTCAACACCGACGTTTTTGAGATTCACGATTCTCGCGGAATTTGTCTGCTACTGATGTGCAGATTAGCCGCAACAGCAGCTAAAATACCTACTCGGGCATCGTTTATTACAGGTTGCGGTTGACGTTTCACTTGTGGCTGTACACATCCTGTTTCCTTAAATAACGTAACTATCCGGCGAGTGGTCCGGACACTTGGATGATGTCATCCAGGATACCGAGAAGCATACATAGCACACGCCCGTTGGACATTTTGATCACAATAGCCATTCATCAACACGATAGCGACCTTTTCCGCAATTCGTAAACGGTCCATTTCAACGCGGGTAATGTATCACGAAGCAAATACCGTCCGCACTGGAGGAATGTTACGTGATACCACGTATTAATCTTGTGTGACTATTACAGCGCCATCTATCACAAAGCGAAAAAAGTGGTCCAACTAAAACATTCATACACTCCTGGAAATTGAAATAAGAACACCGTGAATTCACTGTCCCACGAAGGGGAAACTTTATTGACACATTCCTGGGGTCAGATACATCACATGATCACACTGACAGAACCACAGGCACATAGACACAGGCAACAGAGCATGCACAATGTCGGCACTAGTACAGTGTATATCCACCTTTCGCAGCAATGCAGGCTGCTATTCTCCCATGGAGACGATCGTAGAGATGCTGGATGTAGTCCTGTGGAACGGCTTGCCATGCCATTTCCACCTGGCGCCTCAGTTGGACCAGCGTTCGTGCTGGACGTGCAGACCGCGTGAGACGACGCTTCATCCAGTCCCAAACATGCTCAATGGGGGACAGATCCGGAGATATTGCTGGCCAGGGTAGTTGACTTACACCTTCTAGAGCACGTTGGGTGGCACGGGATACATGCGAACGTGCATTGTCCTGTTGGAACAGCAAGTTCCCTTGACGGTCTAGGAATGGTAGAACGATGGTTTCGATGACGGTTTGGATGTACCGTGCACTATTCAGTGTCCCCTCGAAAATCACCAGAGGTCTACGGCCAGTGTAGGAGATCGCTCCCCACACCATAATGCCGGGTGTTGGCCCTGTGTACCTCGGTCGTATGCAGTCCTGATTGTGGCGCTCACCTGCACGGCGCCAAACACGCATACGACCATCATTGGCACCAAGGCAGAAGCGACTCTCATCGCTGAAGACGACACGTCTCCATTCGTCCCTCCATTCACGCCTGTCGCGACACCACTGGAGGCGGGCTGCACGATGTTGGGGCGTGAGCGGAAGACGGCCTAACGGTGTGCGGGACCGAAGCCCAGCTTCATGGAGACGGTTGCGAATGCTCCTCGCCGATACCCCAGGAGCAACAGTGTCCCTA
Organism: Schistocerca gregaria; assembly: GCF_023897955.1. NCBI lineage: Eukaryota > Metazoa > Arthropoda > Insecta > Orthoptera > Acrididae > Schistocerca > Schistocerca gregaria. Next base: position 865,842,182 of record NC_064922.1, read on the forward strand.
ATTTGCTGGGAAGTGGCGGTGCGGTCGCCTACGGCAGTGTGTAGGATCCTACGGTCTTGGCGTGCATCCGTGCGTCGCTGCGGTCCGGTCCCAGGTGGACGGGCACGTTCACCTTCCGCCGACCACTGGCGACAACATCGATGTACAGTGGAGACCTCACGCCCCACGTGTTGAGCAATTCGGCGGTACGTCCACCCTGCCTCCCGCATGCCCCTATACGCCCTCGCTCAAAGTCCGTCAACTGCTATACGGTTCACGTCCACGCTGTCGCGGCATGCTACCAGTGTTAAAGACTGCGATGGAGCTCCGTATGACACGGCAAACTGGCTGACACTGACGGCGGCGGTGCACAAATGCTGCGCAGCTAGCGCCATTCGACGGCCAACACCGCGGTTCCTGGTGTGTCCGCTGTGCCGTGCGTGTGATCATTGCTTGTACAGCCCTCTCGCAGTGTCTGGAGCAAGTATGGTGGGTCTGGCACACCTGTGTCAATGTGTTCTTTTTTCCATTTCCAGGAGTGTATAATTACTTCAAGAATGTCTTCTGAACAGATAATATTGAGGCTCATGTACCGTCAAGATCGACTTTAATCATTAATGGATTAAAGTTAAGTACAATACTAATTACGTCAGCTTTCTGAATTCTCATTCCTTGTCATGTTCCAGACCTCACGTCAGTATAGTTCTTCCCTCCTCACGCCAGCCTGCGTGAGCTAAAATGCGTGCATTTCAGCCTCCACTCGTAACACGGTGTTGGCTCTTCTGCTAACATAAAAAAGTGCATCGCAGATTATACTTCCCATTGGAAAACTCATTAAGGCATATACGAGAGTTGTATCTTAAATACTGGCAACTATTTATTCACCACCGATACAAATGTGTTACATGCTTACACCAGGAGCGGTCTAAAGTTATAGAGATTCTCGTGTACGGCTATGATGGAGTAATCTATGATGGTGTTATCCTAACTCACACCGTCAATGCAAAGTATTACTATTCGTTTTCGGAGCACCACCTGCCACCAGCTTTGCGAAAGAAGCGGAGATAATTTCTGCGCAGCCCACCCATCATTTTGCACGACAATTCGCGAGCGCATACAGCGCACGCTGTGGCTGCTCTGTTCGGTCGATGGGACTGGGAAGTACTGTATCATCCACCATACTCCCAGACTTAAGTCCTCGTGACTTTAATTGGATTCCGGAGATGAAGGAACCACTTCGTGGCATTCGCTTCAGAAATGTTCCAGTGATTCTACCGGCAGTGGACCGCTCCATTCGCACCATCAACAGAACAGGCTCTGCTTACGGTATACTACGCCTTCCATATCGCTGGCACTGGGTTCTACACAACGCTGGTGGCTACTTTGAAGGACAGTGACAGGTGCAAACATGTAACTCTTTTGTATCGGTTCTGAATAAATAGTTGCCACTATTTAAGTTCCAACCCTTCTATATACTCTAACTCTGCTTACTTTCAAAGCATCAATAACTAGTAATTTAGGAATTATTACAGCTCCCGTGGAGATCATGCAACAAACGACGGACCGTTGTTAATTTTGTTCTTTTGAATGTACTGTATCCATGAAACAAAAGAGATGGTTAATCATCTAACGGGTAACCGACAAACGCCACGAAGACGACCTGTTGACCCACAGATGCATCATATGACGCACCAATTAGCTAATTTGTGTCTGCCAGCGTTTGGAAGATGTGAGAAAGCACAAATCCCACCGTACTGTATGTGAAATTGTATGAGAACTTATGAACCACACATTGCAGACCGTGACAGAGAGTACAGTTTCATGCCAGGGACTGTTTGTCCTGTGAACGGAAAGAGCGGTCATTGGCGGAAGGAAAGACACGGCGTGTTTACAACAGCACTGCGACTGCGCTGTTCGCTCCGGACGATACACGCCGCGCTGCCAGCTGTTCCACAAACGAGGACTACACCGACATCCACCTCACGCAAGGGCTTGCCGATAGAAGAGCTAATGTCGTAAGACAGCCAGATCACCAGCGGTTTCCTAACCGGTGCTGTCCATCGGAAAAACATTTTACTCTGCTGGTAGGCACTTTGGGAGGATGGTGCATGTGTAGCAACTCCAGCAGTTAGTGGCCAGCGTACAGTGCGAATCACGAAAAGAATTTGTTGCAAAGTGTTGCGGAGGACCGAAGACTAAGGGCCATGTCTATCGCCATTGCGGTCGGAATGTCACAATCTACTGTTACGCGAGTGCCGGCCGCGTTGGTCTCGCTGTTCTAGGCGCGCAGTCCGGAACCGTGCGACTGCTACGGTCGCAGGTTCGAATCCTGCCTCGGGCATGGAAGTGTGTGATGTCCTTAGGTCAGTTAGGTTTAAGTAGTTCTAAGTTCTAGGGGACTAATGACCACAGCAGTTGAGTCCCATAGTGCTCAGAGCCATTTAAACCATTTTTTTTTATGCGAGTACTGCAGAGAAACCACTACTATCCCTTTCGCAAAAAGAAGGTAAAAGCATTGTCACTGGGAGATTACCATCAAAGGATGGACTTCTGCAGATTCATCCTGCGGCGTCAAAAGCACGAACATCATTTTTCGCGAACGATAATGTTCACCGATGAAGCGTGTTTGGCCGACTGGTGTGACCGAGCGGTTCTAGGTGCTTCAGTCTGGAACCACGCGACCACGCGACCGCTACGGTCGTAGGTTCGAATCCTGCCTCGGTCATGGATGTGTGTGATATCCTTAGGTTAGTTAGGTTTAAGTAGGGGACTGATGACCTCAGATGTTAAGTCCCACAGTGTTAAGAGCCATTTGAACCATTTTTTGAAGCCTGTTCCACGAAGGAGAGTATAGTGGGTTCGCATAACTGGCTCGAATGGGCAGAAGATTATCCCCACAGCACAGTGGTTCGAAGGTACAAACAATGATGCGATGTCGGTATGTGCTGTGGTATTACCGATTGGCATCTCATAGGGTCACATGTGCTACCACCAAGGCTGGCAAAGAGCGATATCTGCGTTTCCTGGATGTTACGTTACCGGAATTGTTAGAAGGAGTTTGTTTAGCCTTTCACACGAACTTTTGGTAACTGCATGATGGAGTACCCGCTCACTTGAGCGGCACACTGCTTCGCCTCCTGGACAATTCTTTACCTTCCAAAAGGATAGGCCGTGGAGAGGACCTGTAGCATGCACAGCTGGATCGCCAGACCCTAATCCACTGGATTCCTTTTTTCGGGGCTATCTAAAATCTGCGATTTATGAAGGAGAGATTGTTGGTGTTAATAACCTTCGACGAAATATACGACATGCCTGTGATATTACGCCAACAGGTAGACATGATGGAGCGTGTTCAGCAATCCTTTCTGCCAATATTAAAACTCTGCCACACACACCGTGGCCGTCATTTCAAACAGTATTTATGAACTGTCAGTGTAGCTTCTGATCTGGCTCTGTGTAAGCTTAGATATGTACAACTGTACTGTATTCGTTTTGATTAACTGAGATATAACTATGCAGTCGTATTTTGTATTGCGATTCTTTGTGCCCGTTCCTTAAGACTAAATCCAGAATACAAACACCAAATAGTAAAGCTCGCATGCAAAGTAATGCAGTTCCTCCACAGTTTTCTTTCCTTCCCAACCGGCTGGCGAAAGCGGAAAAAGACAGTATAACAGTATATGTTTATGGTTCATTTATATATATTGCTTTAAACTTTTCGCATATTGGTACTATATTTCCTGTAGAGGTAAAGTGTGCTACACTGGAGTTTCAAGTTCTTCGCATTGTATGTGAGTAATCTATGTAAAATACTATATAATTTGTTTATTACGTTAAATAATTTTCTGATGACACTTTGTATTTAAAAATATTTTTGTTTATAAATTGTTCATGTTGATGTAAATTTGACAATTTAAGAAATTGTCGCGCTTATAAATAATGTAAGATACAGGTGTTAAGTAAAACCCAGTGTGCCTTTGTTTGAAACGAAAGTGGCTCTGAGGAGCGGAAAAAGTGGCAACGGTGAAATGGGGCGCTACCTAGAGCAAGCGCGGGAAGTAAGTCACATAGTCTGTAGTCAGCAGTGACTGAGGCAACATCTTTGTGGAGCAGGAGAAGTTTTGACCGGCAAATTGGCACAAAAATGCTAAGGCTGAAGGCTGCAAACGGCTTAAGGCATATCTGCGAGTTGTTGAGCTACTGTATGTAAAACTGAACGACGCCAAGAAGATAAATTGATCCCATACGGCCAGATATTTGCAGGCCGTACAGTGAATAGTGTAGTCATCATAATTGTTCGCCACACCCAAGCCTACAGCCACCAGATAAGGTGCTTTTTGTATTTTTCCTTTTTTTCAGCGTGAACCATTAATTTAAACTGTATTTTAATAATAATTCTTGAAGTTTAAAGAAACTGGTTCACCCTGTTATTTCATCTTGATTTAACACTTGTATAGGGTTCCTTCCTGGTGTTTGATAAATCCGACTTACAAAATGCCAAGTTAATATAAAAGGCACCATTTAAATTGTTTTGTGTAAACAATAAAAAGGTTTTCTTCATTATTGCAAAGTGTTTTAGTAAAAGTTTGTCTACGTAAAATTCAATTAGAGTGAAGCCAAGTTACTAGAATCTCTTTAATGACTATGCAGAACTAGTTCAAAAAGTAACAGCTTTTGAAAGTAAATTCCAATGAGAAAGAGGTTTCCTTGAACTGAAATGTTCAGTATAAAAAACGTGTGCTTTATTATCTATGTATTTTAGCATTTAAGTTTTTTGATTACGGAAAGTGATTTTCTAAAGCGCCCCTCGCCAAACTTTCTTTTAGTTTCCTTGTAACATTACCTGGACTTTTCTCTTTTAAAACGTAATGTATAAGGGTGTAGCCCAACATTAAGTGGAGTAATACTTATTTGAAGAAGTAACTTAAACAGTAGCAAGAAAATTGGCAAAACTCATACTTCTGCTTTTCCAATACTTCAGTGTTTCATTGCCTGGATAGGCAGGGGATAATTAGTAAATATTTTAAACCACTAAATGAACTTGGAACTGAGTTGTCCTAACTTCAGTATAATATTATACATACTGCGTTTGTATCTAACTGCTGGGTAAGATCTTAGGAAAGGAAGTGAATGGTCTTATTGACTTAACGATTACGCACAACACACGGTCAACTCCTGTAGAGAGGGAAAGTCTAGCTTCTCCTATAAACATGACTATCCTCCCATAGTGTATTTTATTTGGAAACTAAACTAAATTTTAGTAAGAGGGTTACACGTGGCTTTTCCCATGACAGGACTATTTGTTCTGTTCGGGTATAGTGTACGTGGCAACATATTAAGTTAAAGCTTTCTAAATGACGAGAGTAGCGGTAGGGTTATAACAGGTGTGGACGCTACCGATGGTCGCACGCCACGCAGACTGTCGCTTCACGCTGCATACCTCGCCTTCTAATCGACGGTGTCGGCTACCTACAACACTCGCATGTTGTGCGGTGTTGCTTACGTTCCCCTTTTGCTATGCCGGAGCACGGGAACGCGGAAAACCCCGTTTCACATTTCTTGATCTTGTAACATTTCATAGCATAGCCATTTATTGTCATAACAACATGGAGAACATGAGTTTACGTTTGTAGCTAACTGTGTGACATTTTGTGCAAGGTACTGTTCCTCATTTACGACTCACTCCATATAATATCCACAAGAGCGATATGTAGGCGGTTGTAGCATGTTCCTAGATTTTTCCCTTGAAAGTAAGAAAAGTAAGGATGTATTTAGCGTCTGCAATTTTGCGGTATCCTACGAATCAATGGTCGTCTGCCACCTGGGTTCCCTACTACTGACTGTATACCGTCGATCCATTTCAAACGCGCACAAATTGTTATATCTGCATATTTGTATCAGTTAACTGACTTAAATTGTAACTTATTGATAGTGCAATAATAGGACACGCCTTTATGGGTTTCAAAAAACACATGATTTTGCATTGCTCAACATTTAAAGGAAGTTGTCAATGGCTTAGAAAGAAGCTATAACGGTTTCAAGTCGTAGGAAGCTTAGAAAGTGATTTCGTATTGCACTGTGACAGGTCCGACTCCAACAACAATCGGAAAAATGTCCCGCTTCATTGTTGAAATTAAAGGTGAACCTTCAGTTGTCCTTTATTATGCACAATGCGCTTCGCTACTAGTTCCGGTCAAATGACCATTATCTAGCATAAGCCGACGTGAACGGCCGGAAAGTTGTAATATAATAAGAGTAATTATGGTATAACTTTCCAGCCGTCCATGCCAGCTTATGCTTCATATTGGTCATTTGACCGAAACCAATAGCGAAGCTCTTTGTGCAAAATAAAGGACAACTGAAGTTTCATCATGAATTTCAACAATTGTTTGGCGGCTGAACATCCCGACCCACAAACAAACATAAATCCTGCTTCATTGTTGGCAGTACACAGAAGGCTTGCACCTATCATAGACATTCTATTACCAACGACAGCTTCTAGCAGTTAAATGTCATGGGGCCAGGGGCAGTACCAGATACACGACTGCTCATTCACTGCCACAGTAATGGCACTACGGAAGATTAGGTTTATGACTTCATTCATAAACATCAACAGTATGGATCGGTTCAGTCCATATGACATTTTATCTGCTCCAAATTGTCAATCGTGTTGTAATCACAATGGTGGATGCAGGCCTTCCACGTACTACTGCCAACAAAGCAAGGAATTGACATGATGTAAGCTTGTGTCCTTGCAAGCTCGATCCCAGATGAGAAAGTGTCCAGCTACCCGCAGACGCCCGCGCCCCGGCAGCCGCCCCGGGGGCCAAGTGCGCCCTCGGCAGCCCCACCTGCCGTGCCGCTCTCTGCTGGCGGCCGGCGTCTCCTCTGCCACGACTGGCCCAGAGGCCTCGGCTAGTGGACGCGCCGCGCCAGAGGCAGCAGCGGCGGCGCGGTTGTCGCGCGCCTGCGACGCCTGCGGAGACGCCGCGACTCGGCGCCGCGACGCCACACCGACACCGACGCCGGGCCGTGCCGAGCCGGTGAGGGCGGGGATGGGGCGCGGGGGGCGCGGGGGCGACCGGGCCGTGCCGAGCCGGCGGCAGAGCGCAGCGGCAGCCGCCACGCCAGGCGCCTGCTCGGGACGCGCGCCCCTGGCTCCAGCAGCCCGCTTCCAGCTCCAGAGGCCGGCTGGCCGGACGCTCCAGCTGCAGAGCATCGATGCGGCGCCCGCGCCCGCGCCGGCCGGGACCGCTGCAGGCGTCGCCGCCGACGCCCCCGCCGCCGACGCCGCCGACGCCGACGCCGAGTCTCGCGACGTCGCTGAGCCGACCTCACTGCAACAGGTAAAGAAAACGGCGAAAACACGACGCCAGTCACCCTAGCGTCCGGCCGTCGTCCCGATAAACGCGATGCGCGCCAGGTGCGGGCAGCCCACTCTGACGTGTGTGTGACTCCTGCCCGCCGCCACCCACCGCGCTGCCACGTCTCACCCCTCCGTGGCGTGGAGTGTGTCTCAGCCAACACTAGCAGGTGCTGCAGTGAACGAGTTTTACTGCTCACAACTGTGACTGGTTCGCTCCGCTAGCTAATACTCTCGAACTAGTAAGCCCTGAAGTAGTCTCACTAGAGCGCCATGCGACCTGTTTTTGACTTCAGTAACTAATTACTACGACAGCCTCAGCTAGTCGATTTCAGCATATTATTGTCATCGAGAAATGTGTAACAATGACTAAAATGTGCTATACAGATTTGGAGCAAATGTCAGACACCTCTCAGTGGCGATAACTTACCCAAACCAGCAATAATTAGCGATCCTGACTTTGCAGAAACATTTTATTGCAGATCGTTATGTTCGTTGGCATAGTGACCAACATCAGTCTGAATAATGTCTTCTAACTCCAAAACCTGTAATCATGACACAGACTACGAAACAGGTATAAATTGTAGTATTGTTTTAAAATATGTAAAAGAAAAGGCCCACTGGGAATGTCTGTGCGTCCTGGAAAATTGTTGCTACCTCGGGAGTGGGGTCGCGATTTCGAATCCCGTCTTGGAACGTTGTTCTAACTATGCCGCTACTGTGTCTGTCATTTGTGTACTTTACGGTACATATAACCCACAACCCTAGCTTCTCTTCAGAAATGCTCTAGTTTCTCTTTTCTTTATGTTCGTTGAAAATCATCAGGTCACAAGTCTGTGTCATGTTGTGGAATGTCAGTAGTATCCTATACACATAGCCTCACGGCAGAACAAACAGTCAAAGATGTGGTAGCCTCGTGCAAGGACACAATCAACTGCCCTATTGCACCCCTTGTTCAAATGCTCAGTCAACATACAAGAGAAATCTATGCTATTTGCGCTTCGCTAGGCTATATCACGACGACAGTTGTAGAGCCGCTTGCAACTCAGACTGTATTCACTCGTACCAAAGCGTTCCAGAAGATCCCGGGCGCTGTTCGATAAGCGCAACCGATAGCGGAAACTGAAAACAATTTCTCACGAGCGCCAGAGGTGCTGACTTACATATACCACAAAATATCAACAGCTGTCGTCCCACAAATAAGCCGAAAAGGCATAATATTGTTCCCCGCGAATACATTGCCACATGACTTGTAATCTCAGTTCTGTTCTAATTACATTCCGATATAGAGTACGAGTGGAAAAATTGCGAGCACGTCAGCTGTGACACAGTCTAATAACGTCGAGATAAAACTTAATTCCAAACAAAAATATGTTTTCTATATAGAGCGGCCACAGTGCAAATAATCGTATTTAGTGACAACAGGTTTTGATTTTCGTAAACCGTCTTCTGATCACTATGTCAGCAGTATCTCAGTCGAATGAACGCATCCTGCAGCGTAATATGTGGCTCCTCCTCGCCACTACGCCCTCAATAAATAGGCACGCCACTTCTGTCATGCTGAAGAGAATGATCTGATCTGAAGAGGGTTTACTAAGAAATAGAACGCAATGATCACCAAGAATTTGCGTTGTGATCCTAAAGGTGAACTAATCCACTCCTAAAACTGAAATTTGCTCCCAGTTTTCTCCAAGACACGAAGTCTTCCAGTCTAAAAAAGGCTTTGCTTGGTGCCGGTATCACCCGACTCTGAGGATGGAAGAAATCTTCAGAACGGGAGTTCGCAATGGAGTCTCCAGGGACTGCCAGGAGTCAATTACTGCGCTACAGAAATCTTGGAGTGCCAGTTTGCTGCTTATATCTGAATTTGTCATGTTCTGAATCAGAGAAATATTTTGCTACCGAGAAATGCTCCAACCATTTAAAAAGTGAAAGCATATTGAACTGATTAAGGTAGACTGCCTTGCATCGCAGCTTAGCCACTGCACACCTTCAGTTTTGTTAACTTTAAATATGTGATGAATTTTAAGAGACAGATATTACCTTTGAAGAAACTTTTAATAGTCAAGTTCACATTCAATACCCCATTCCCGATGACTGGTTTCAACAGTTAAGAGTGTTCTCTCGTGATCTTCAGAACACTTGTTGTTACACGTCCTACTTCATTACTACTGGGTCACGTAAGCCATGTTGACGTTATAGTAGATGGTACGTAGAACATTCCGCACAGCTTTGTTAGAAATAAAATCCCGTCTTTAACTAACCTGTGAGGAATGTGGTACGTAATATTCACTATAAAGTCATCATGTCATGTATGACACAATGATAATGAAAGAGGATGCATGACAACACATTTTCTGAAGATCAGAAGATCTGTTGAAACCTGTCATCAGGAATGGGGTACTGAATGCGGTCTTGACTATTAAGTTTCTTCAAAGCAAGTACAGATAGCTCCTTCTAATCTCTGATTATGTAAAATTTTTAAACAAATATTACAGCTCATCAAAACTAATTTTAAAGTCTGAGTGGAGCGTTAATTACTTCATTTTACATTATTCCTTCGATTAGTCTGGAAAATTTCGTCTCGTACACCATCCTTACGTCTGCAAGTTACTGCTACGTCCGACATCCTCTACAAAGTGTTACCTATCCCATTCTTTGTCGGTTTTACTCCTCTACTAGTCGCTTCAGTAATTAGTTCACAATTCTCGTATGCGGTAGCACAATTTCCATTAAGTATTTACCTCTGTGCTATCTACTTGTCTAACACGTCTCTTCGCTTCGCATAGGTACAGAGTACAGTTCATGATGCCAGAAGCCTTACCTGTCGTGTGTGGAGAATTGGATACCACATATGTCCGCGACACAGCATGGGGCGATCATTTACTTCTCCTCTTTCGTGCAAACACGGAGGCGACGTGTGTCGGAACAGAAGAGAACAGCATACTCCTTTGTGACATCACAGGAATCTGTGGACGCAAACTCCTCTGAGGTCCCGGTAAACTGAGGGCAGGGCTGTATCAGCAGACCAGTTGCATACGATTGCAGCAGACCTTACTTCGCTATCGGTGGGCTTGCTGACGCAGAAGCTGCCAACAGCTGAACTCTCTTTACTGGAGCATTTCGCCTCGCCGAAGCTCCACCGGTCAGAGGAGTCTTTCCACACTACTCGTGGAATCAATAATACGACCTCGTGGACTTTAATGTCTGGTATCGAGTCCTAGGAGTTACACCTCCTGCAGAAAACTCTTCATATGTCCCCGCGAGACTCTGAGCACCCCATTCTCGTATTACCACAAAAATATAAAAATAACTGGTCGCTGTATTGGAAACAGAACTAGCGAACACCCTACGCAGACTGTCCACTCACAGAGGCCAAGCGACGCGACAATTATAAGGGAATATTTGAAGACCTAGGGTGGTTATTAAAAATATACAGGGTGATCCCGTGACGAAACAAATTTTCAGGGATTGTGCAGAAAGGTAATTGTTTCAATTTGGGGAAAGAGGCCATGTTCAGAAACCACCAAGTCGAAAGTTACGAGCGAAAATCATTCCGATACCTTGGCCAGTGGATCTCTTCAACTGCAAGATCGTTGCTTCCCGTATTTTGGGGGGAAGTAGCGTAGACCAGGACAAATGTTCGCTATGTACACTACACTCTGTGGACCTTCAAACTTAATATTTACACTTCCTTACTGTCTGTATAACTTATTAAAATACTTGAGTTTGCATTCTTATAGTAATATGCAAGAACGCTATGAAAGTTCGAACAAAATAAACCGTATTATATGTAATATTGTGCACACTTCGCTAGCACAATGCCTCTTCAAATTAAATATTTACGCACCTAAATTTTCTGGATGACCTATTAAAATGCATGAAGCTTCCTTGTTGGCTCTAGTTAAGTAAATTACAGGTTGGTATACCACATTAGTTCGATGTAAGTATCCCGCAGTATCGCTTCCAAATCTAAAAACTCACCGGAAGTTCGTCACACTTTGCAAACAAAATAAATATTTCTGCGCCTTAATTTTCTCTCAATAATTTATTAAAATACACACAACATCAAATTCATCAAGAGTAGTACTGCAGATCTTAAAGCCAAGAATTAGCAAAAAAAAAAAAAAAAAAAAAAAAAAAAAAACTGTTCACCTTACATCTTGGAATGTATAGCAATGTGACCATCACAATGTCTACCATGAGCGTAGTACAAAACATTCTGCTGCTACATAGTGGAAAACAGTATTCCATTTGTGATGTATATTAAAATGTTACTGATCGCTCTGTAATGCATATTATAATGTTACTGACTTATTAAAATAAGCATTAGAGCCTCTGTAATATACAGGATGTTCTACGAGGAACGGTCAGTATTTATGGATTAGACAGGAACGACCATTCGAAGCAAAACAGTCCAGCAAAAGTGGGCTCTAAAATGCGCACATTAAGATCTATGAACACCTTTCCAGTAAGCACTTGTTCGAATGTACTTGTTCAATAGAAGAGATGTGTTTCACAGCAGCAAAGATGAACAAGTGCCCATAGATCTTGAGGTATGCACTTCACAGCCCATGTCCAGTGACCATTGGTCTTTTTTTTGTTTTGGTCCGCACTAACTCCTCGCAAAATATGAAAAGCAAAACGCCTTCAAATACAAGAAGTCTACTGTCAGAGATATAAGGACGATTTCAACTCGTAACTTTGGACTCAGTCGTTTCTGGGCTTGGGCCTCTTACCTCAAATTCAAACATTTTCCCTTCTGCATCATCCCTGAAAATTTGTAACGTCATCCAGTATGTCAGATAATTAATACACATCCAAAAATGCGTTTCTGTGGTTCGGTCATCACCTTTAAATTGACGAAAAACCTTTTTTTTACAATATTCGACAGAGAATATTGATTTATAAATATTCTGCTATACATTGAATGTTAGATATTGAGTAATAATTCTCCAGCCACCGACTGATTTTACTGACACACAATTTCTATCCGTATAGGCCTGAAATAAGAACTGCTAATTAATAGTAGAAATATATCCTTTCATAACTTATTTGAATTAGCATTCGCAGAATGAACAAAATCGTGTAATGATGATGTACTACCTTTGTTACGGAGTAACTATGAGGTGTGTTACAGAGTTAGCCTCCATAGCTACTTATCAGACTATCGGTGGCAAGTTGTGTTTACATGCCTATAAATGCAGAAAAATGAGCTTCAAATTATGGAACAAAAGGCAGCTGTAGAATTTAAAACGCAGTCGAGAAGGATGTTGTATTGGAGATACAAATGTATTACCCCAACTGAAGATTGGCCAAATTCAGAACGGCGGCTTCTTATAAGAAAGGTGCACACGTAAAGCTCTCTAGCTGCGGTATTTCTTCAAGTAATTTCTGAGTTGCTTTTACGCAACGCTTATCTGAAAAATAAAGGAGGAAGGGTAGGGTTTAACGTCCCACTCAATACGAGGTCTCTAAATATGCAGCACAGTCTCGGTATCGGCAGAGTTGGGGAAGGAGTTCGGTCGTGCAATTTCGATAGAACCATACCGGCGTTCGCTTTAAGCGATTTATAGAAATCGCGGAAAAGCAACAATGAGGTGATAAAAGGCGCGGGATACCTGCTAATATTCCGCCAGACCTCTTTGTTCCCGACGTAATGTAGCAACTCAACGTGATATGGGCTCAACAAGTCGTTTGAAGTCTCCTGCAGAAATATCTAGCCATGCCGCCTATACAGCCGTCCACAATTACGAAAGTGTTGCCGGTGCAGGATTTTGTACACCAACTGACCTCTCGAATAAGTCCTATAAATGTTCGATGGGATTCACGTCGGGCGATATGGGGGCCAAATCATTCACTCGAATTGTCCAGAGTGTTCTTCAAACCAATTGCGAACAATTGCGGCTCGGTGACATGGCGCATTATTCATATAAAATCCATCGTTGTTTGGGAAGACGAAGTCCATCAATGGCTGCAAATGCTCTGCTAATATCAGTTGGACCAGAGGACATAGTACAGTCCACATACGCGGTGGTCTAGCGGTTCTAGGCGCGCAGTCCGGAACCGCGCGACTGCTACGGTCGCAGGTTCGAAACCTGTCTCGGGCATGGATGTGTGTGATGTCCTTAGGTTAGTTAGGTTTAAGTAGTTCTAAGTTCTAGGGGACTGATGACCACAGATGTTAAGTCCCATAGTGCTCAGAGCCACAGTCCACATAAACACAGCTCACACAATTATGAAGTCACCAGCATCTTGTACAGTGCCTTGTTGACAACTTCTGTCCATGGCTTCGTAAGATGTGCAACACACTCGAGCTGTACCACCAGTCCTTACAACCTGAAATCGGTTTTCCCGTCATATGGGCTCCACCCGATGTGATCACTAGTTCAAAAGATGTGTTGTAGATGATATCGTACTATAAGCAAAGGCACTTGCGTTCGTCGTCCGCTGTCATAGCCCGTTAACGCCACATTTCGTCACACTGTCGTAACGGATACGTTCGTCTTATGTCCCACGTTGGTTTCTGCTGTTTTCTAACCCAGTGTTGCTTATCTGTTTGTGACGACGATGTTGCGCTCGATCGTTAAGCAAAGGCCACTGCGTCGTCTGTGGTTAGAGGTAATGCCCGAAATTTGATATTCTCGGCACACTCTTGACACTGTGGATCTCGGTATATTGAATTCTCTAACGATTTCCGAAATAAAATGTCCCACGCGTCAAGCTCCAACTATCATTCCGCCCTGAAAGTCTGTTAATTCCGTCGTGCGGCCACAATCACGTCGGACACATATGCGCAGGAATCACCTGAGTATAAACTACAGCTGAGACAATGCACTGCCAATTTAGACCTTGTGTACACGATGCCACCGCCATCTGTTTTTGTGCATATTGCTGTCTCATGAATTTCGCCACCTCAGTGTAGATCTAGAGGGCCGGACTGAGATTTGTGTGGCCACTCCTCTTGATATGCAGGTTCAGTGGTTTCAGAGACTTGCTCACCTTCCCCGCTGATTGGCAAAAGAAAAGCCTGTATTGGGGAAATGACAACATTTAGGACATACATTAAAGGTATTCGCAGATGCGAATGAGGACAACCACCAGCTGTAGAATGGAATGACGACTTAAAAATCTGTGCCGTACCGGGACTCCAACTGGGATTTCCAGCTTATCGTCACAGGTCGCCTTTCCATTTTTTTACCTCATCTTCGTTGTATGTACTCGTAGCGGACGTAACGTGACATCCGTTGGAGTTCGTTGCTGATCGCTTCACTTAGTTATTTGTTTTTTATTACAGATAACAGCCAGCTCTCTGACCTAACACGCTGAGCAACAGTGACGGCTATCATTCGGCTATCCGTGCACGACCCACGGCCGAACCCAAACTTCCATAATTCGTCAACCATGCATCTACGACCTGTACGCGTACATCCATTATGCATATTCTCGTACGGGTAAGACGTTGTACTTGAAAGCCTCGTGCCCAGTATCGGCAGATAAATACGGTATTGGAGTGTTATTCTGATTACGATAAAAAGTTCCCTTGGACATGTATGCAAAGGCCTGTAAAACACGGACTGGCCGGTACCTTAGCTGTAATCGGTAGTAAACGAGTAGCCTGTAACCGGCATCCATCTTGCTGCGATTTCCAGCACTCCATGGCTGAAATTAAAACTCTTAATTGGGAATTTAAAGGTGGTGGTTAGTGTTTAACGTCCCGCCGACAACGAGGTCATTAGAGACGGATCGCAAGCTCGGGTAAGGGAAGGATAGGGAAGGAAATCGGCCGTGCCCTTTCAAAGGACCCATCCCGGCATTTGCCTGAAACGATTTAGGGAAATCACGGAAAACCTAAATCAGGATGGCTGGAGACGGGATTGACCCGTCCTCCTCCCGAATGCGAGTCCAGTGTGCTAACCACTGCGCCACCTCGCTCGGTGGGGAATTTAAAGAAACTACACATTAATTACTGAAATTATGTATCCACTGTTGACTACAAAATTCAAATATTCAACTTTCATTTGCTTCAAATACACGAAATGTTAATATTTCACACACATTGTATTCTCCCCCTAGCACCAGTCACAGTTCACATTCGAAATCCTATTCTGTTTTCCGTTAAATACAGTAGTGTCTGTTGCTTCAGACACTTGGTACTAAGACACAAAGCATTACAGACATTGGCAGCGATTAGGCATTGATTTAAATCAATAGGAAAGTTTGAAACTTTGTGCTGGACTGGGATTCGAAACCAGGTCTCCTGCTTACTAAGTAGACGAGCTGATCACTGTGCCATACGGACACAGTGCTCTACTCATACCTCCCATCAGGCTCAAATTCACAACCTGTCCACACACTAACTACTAAAGTTGTGCCCCTTGCCACTTTCCTCATTACTCGCGGCATCTCGGCGATTCCAGTAAGAGGTCGAGCATGGTGTGCATGTGCACTGAAGAGATCAAATGTTTCAGATGGCTGTAAGCACTATGGGACTTAACATCAGAGATCGTCAGTCCCATAGACTTAGAACTACTTAAACCTAACTAACGTAAGGACATCACACACATCCATGCCCAAGGCAGAATTCGAACCTGCGACCGTAGCAGCAGCGCGGATCCGGACTGAAGAGATCATCGCCAGTCCGTGCCTTAATTAAACATAGGTAGCGTTTGTTCTTTCGGACACGTTCTCAGTTTGGTTTATGTCTGTTTTTTTTTTTCTTCAGAATGTGCATGTTTGATGACTATCCTGTCTGCACTGTGTTTCTCCATACCAATACGTGTTCCGGCCGCGATGGCCGTGCGGTTCTAAGCGCTCCAGTCCGGAGCCGCGCTGCTGCTACGGTCGCAGGTTCGAATCCTGCCTCGGGCATGTGTGTGTGTGATGGCCTTAGGTTAGTTAGGTTTAAGTAGTTCTAAGTTCTAGGAGACTAATGACCACAGCAGTTGAGTCCCATAGTGCTCAGAGCCATTTGAACCATTTTGAACCAATACGTGTGGGTTGTACGATTTTGTAAATACAACTTTCAGCGGTTCTTTTCCTTTGAACAACACATTACGTTCTCGCTGTACCATTTAACAATACACTAATTCCTTCAAATTTGGTAAATGTTTTCCGTTTTGTACACAGAACATGATGCTGCAGTATCTACAGTGAAGCGACAAAGAAAGTGGTACAGGCATGCGTATTCAGATACAGAGATAAGTAAACAGTAGAATACGGCGCTGCGTAGACAACAAGTGTCTGGTGCAGTTATTAGATCGATTGCTGCTGCTGGAATGGCAGGTTATCAAAATTTAAATAAGCTTGAACGTGGTGTTACAGTCGGCGCTCGAGCGATGAGACACAGCATCTTCGAGGTAGCGACGAAGTGGGGATTTTCCCGTACGACCATTTCACAAGTGTGCTGTGCATATAAGGGATCCGTTGAAACATCAAGTCTCCAACATCACTGCGGCCGGAAAAACATCCTGCAAGAACAAGACCAACGACAGCTAACGAGAGTCGTTCAACGTCACAGAAAAAAATGTTCAAATGTGTGTGAAGTCTTATGGGACTTAACTGCTAAGGTCATCAGTCCCTAAGCTTACATACTACCTAACCTAAATTATCCTAAGGACAAACACACACACCCATGCCCGAGGGAGGACTCGAACCACCGCCGTGAACAGTCCATGACTGCAGCGCCCCAGACCGCTCGACTAATCCCGCGCGTCCAATGTGACAAAAGTGCAACCCTTCCGCCAATTGCTGTCGATTTCAGTTCTGGGCCATCAACAAGCCTTAGCGTGCGAAGCATTCAACGAAACATCATCGATATGGGATTTCAGAGCCGAAGGCCCACTCGTGTACCATTGACGACTGCACGACACAAAGCTTTACGCCTCGCCTGGGACCGTCAATGCCGACATTGGACTGTTGATGACTGGAGACATGTTGCCTGGTCAGTTGAGTCCCGTTTGAAACTGTATCTAGCAGATGGACGTGTACGGGCATGGAGCCTTGGAACTTTATAGCTCAATTATGTCATTAACAGTAATGCACCTATTTTATGCTTCAATTAACTCTGCATGTCAACATGGGACTGTTCAAGCTGGAGGAGGCACTGTAATGGTGTGGGGATGTGGAGTTGGAGTGACACGGGACCCCTAATACGTCTAGATGCGACTCTGGAAGGTGACACGTACGTAGTAACCTATCTGATTCACTGCATCCATTCATGTCGATTATGCATTCCCACGAACTTGGGCAATTCCAGCAGGACAATGCGGCACCCCACACATCCAGAATTGCTACACAGTGCCTCCAGGACGCTCTTCTGAGTTTAAACACTTCCGCTGCCCATCAGACTCCTCAGACGCGAAGAGATCTCCAGCCTCTCTTCGGGATTCATGATCAGTCCTGCACCATTAATGGTGTCAATTCCCTCGAGAACTGCTTCAGACATTAGTCGAGTGCATGCCAGGTGGAGTTGAGGCTCTTCTGCGTGCTCGCGGGAGCACTGCACGATATTAGACAGGAGTACCAGTTTCTCTGACTCTTCAGTGTATATTCCAGCTTATATTTAATGTATAGATAATCTGTTAAACTTTACTACACTGTTGCCCCAAATAAAGGGCGGAAGTAACTTTCGCATGAGATGCACTGTCAAAAAATATAGCTCCATGAAGCTTGGATCGTGTATTGAAATAACTGATACAGTACAGAAAGTAAGTGAAAGAAATACGCAATGAGGGGTAGGCATATGCCACTTTTTTTTTCGAAGACAATACGCATACTGAAGTCACTGCTTTTATGACGCTCACCTGGACGTAACACGCCATAGTTTTTAATGGGGTATGTCATGACTACGGACGGCGACGCATGCTCTGCAGCGTCCTCCCGTGCTGGCCACGAGGCCGGCAAGCAGGTCTTCTGGTGGAGCGTTCCATTCCTCGACCACCACGTTTGAGAACTGCTGGATGGTCATTAGTAAATGTGGAGTTGCTGCACCACGTCTCCCCAATAAATCCCGCACGTGCTCGATGGGCTAAAAGCTGAGGCAACACGCAGGCCATTCCATTCGCCGAATGTCCTCTCCTTCCAAGAACTCCTCCACCCACACAGTTCTATGTGGTCGTGAATTCCCTCCGGTGTGCGCTTCTAGCCGCTTCAGTCCGGAACCACACTGCTGCTACTGTTGCAGGTTCGAATCCTGCCTCGGGCATGGAAGTGTGTGATGTCCTTAGGTTAGTTTGGTTTAAGTAGTTCTAAGTCTAGGTGACTGATGACTTCAGTCACAGTGTTTAGAGCCATTTGAACCATTTTTTTGCCGTGAAATCAAATCTATAAAAATGAATTAATTGCAGAATGCACTCCTGAATACACCCACATATGGAAACTGTTCAGTGCCATGATAACACAGACCGGTGAGTGAACAGTGCTCAAAGATTTGGAGGTCAGTACACCCACGCAACACTGCACGACCACTTCTAACTGCGTAAGTAATGATGTTTGGTTAATGGAGCGCTCAACTGTGCGGTCATCAGCGCCTGTACGAAGTCCCATCTTTTACACTATCCAATTTTTCTTTTCAGCCTATCGAGCCACTGTCACTAATGATGATTATGATGAAATGATGACATAACAAAAACCCAGTCCCCAGGACTGCGTAGGTAGAGCAGGTTTTCGAAAAAGTGTATGTTCGGTGAATGGAGTCGCCTGCCCGTTCCGCCTATTTAAATCCCATCCAGCGCACTGGTGATGTGTTGGGCAGACGCACTGCATCACGTTCACGTGAACCGACAGAACCCGACAGTCATCAACCGTGATGGTGTAGGAGTGGAAAGTCCTAGGAAGCTTGCGGTCTGTATGGGAGCAAGTTACTGCCGTTCTTGGTGATCGCAAGCCCTACCAAGAACCATAACCCGCCATTTGTAATGTCCACTGGAGTGTCATAAATGGCGGTGACTTCAGCATGGCATATGGCATCCCCTCATTACATATTTCTTTCAGTTACCTTCTCTACTATACTGTAGCACTTGTTTCTATGTATGGCCCAAATTTCAGCGACCTGTATATTACTTGACAGTGACACATTATGCGAAGGTACTGTCGTCCTTAAAGTTTCGCACAGCAGCGTATACAGAGCGAGTCAAAAGTCCTTGGGCACCTTCATAAGCTGGAATATTAAGGGAGAAATTGAAATGTGATGATGGGAACATAGGTTCGATGTAGGGCCGCAACTTTTGGAGTGAATGTCATTCATGGCCGCCATCTTGAAATCCGCCATTTTGGATTTAAGTCATTTTTTGTAAATGGGAACGGGGGTGTATGACACAGCAAATGACACTCGCTTTAGCTCTGGAATTTAGTGGTGTAATTTGTCTTTGTCTATCTTGCACAGTTTAGAAGTAATTAATGTTCAAAGTTGGGAAATTACCTTCATACCGACTGCTACAACACTTGTTCTACGTGTTGTCTATCCCGTGCAAAGCACAACTGTAATCGCCGCAACCACTCTGACTGCGCACGGAGGAGAGTGGCCGGCCGCGGTGGTCTAGCGGTTCTAGGCGCTCAGTCCGGAACCGCGCGACCGCTACGGTCGCAGGTTCGAATCCTGCCTCGGGCATGGATGTGTGTGATGTCCTTTGATTAGTTAGGTTTAAGTAGTTCTAAGTTCTAGGGGACTTATGACCACAGCAGTTGAGTCCCATAGTGCTCAGAGCCATTTTTTGGAGGAGAGTGTCTCCTGAAATTTGGTCACAGGCGTGTTGTATGTGTCCCTCCAGGTGTCTCAAATCACAGATGCTCTCAGCATCTGCTTAAGATGCCCCCATAGATAAAAGTCAAGGGGCGTTAAGTCTGGGAGACCACTCCACGGGACAACAGCGACCAATCCACTTCCCTGGCAGTTGTTCCTCCAACCATTAACGGATGCCATAGTGTGGAGGCGCTCCATCGTGCTGAAAATAAGATGGGAAAATGCCGTCATCGTCCAGTGTGGAAGGGAACACGAGGTCCTGCAGCAGCATCAGATGCTGTTGTCCACTTAAGATGTTGTAAATGAAAAATGGCCCAATGATGCTGGTGCCCCATATGCCACACCACTCCATTACCTTCGCTGGACTATATTCTCGAATTGGGGCAACACAGTTCGGATTTGCATCACTCCAGTATCGACAATTATGTCTATTAGCCTCCCCATTCAAAGTGAAATACGCCTCGTCGCTGAACAGTCTGTCCTCGGCAAACGAAGGGTCCAGATCGTGTTGTTAAGTAGCCCACAAGCAGAACTCCAACCGGCGATCAGGGTCATCCTCGTTAAGTCGATGTTGAATGTGCAGGCTGTAAGGATGCCACTTATTGGTTTGCAATATCCGGTAATTGGAGGTTTGGCTTATTCCACATGCTAGGGCCACACGACGGATACTTCGTTTAGGACTTTTCACAAACGACGCAACAACCGCAGCTGCAGTTTCCTCATTGGTGTCAGTCCTTGGTCGCCCACTACGTTCCCTATCGTGAACAGAGTCCGTCTCACATTTCAATTTTCCCTTTAATCTTCCGGATTATGAAGGCGTCCAAGGACTTTTGACTCGCCCTCATTATAGACCAGAATTTGGAATTACACGGAAAATTTACAAATATTGAGCGTTACACTACGGAAACTTCTATGCGATGTTGTTATATTAAGGTATACGTATTTACTACTAAAATTTCAACTTCGTAACTTCGAATTTGAAGGGACGTACAAATTTCTTAAAACATCGGTTTTTGTAGAGGTTATTGATCTTGTTGTTGTTGTTGTCTTCAGTCCTGAGACTGGTTTGATGCAGCTCTCCATGCTACTCTATCCTGTGCAAGCTGCTTCATCTCCCAGTACCTACTGCAACCTACATCCTTCTGAATCTGCTTAGTGTACTCATCTCTCGGTCTCCCTCTACGATTTTTACCCTCCACGCTGCCCTCCAATGCTAAATTTGTGAGCCCTAGATGCCTCAAAACATGTCCTACCAACCGATCCCTTCTTCTAGTCAAGTTGTGCCACAAACTTCTCTTCTCCCCAATCCTATTCAATACCTCCTCATTAGTTACGTGATCTATCCACCTTATCTTCAGTATTCTTCTGTAGCACCACATTTCGAAAGCTTCTATTCTCTTCTTGTCCAAACTAGTTATCGTCCATGTTTCACTTCCATACATGGCTACACTCCAAACAAATACTTTCAGAAACGACTTCCTGATACATAGATCTATATTCGATGTTAACAAATTTCTCTTCTTCAGAAACGCTTTCCTTGCCATTGCCAGTCTACATTTTATATCCTCTCTACTTCGACCATCATCAGTTATTTTACTTCCTAAATAGCAAAACTCCTTTACTACTTTAAGTGTCTCATTTCATAATCTAATTCCCTCAGCATCACCCGATTTAATTTGACTACATTCCATTATCCTCGTTTTGCTTTTGTTAATGTTCATCTTATATCCTCCTTTCAAGACACTGTCCATTCCGTTCAACTGCTCTTCCAAGTCCTTTGCCGTCTCTGACAGAATTACAATGTCATCGGCGAACCTCAAAGTTTTTACTTCGTCTCCATGAATTTTAATACCTACACCAAATTTTTCTTTTGTTTCCTTTACTGCTTGCTCAATATACAGATTGAATAACATCGGGGAGAGGCTACAACCCTGTCTCAATCCTTTCCCAACCACTGCTTCCCTTTCATGCCCCTCGACTCTTATTACTGCCATCTGGTTTCTGTACAAATTATAAATAGTCTTTCGCTCCCTGTATTTTACCCCTGCCACCTTTAGAATTTGAAAAAGAGTATTCCAGTCAACATTGTCAAAAGCTTTCTCTAAGTCTACAAATGCTAGAAACGTAGGTTTGCCTTTTCTTAATCTTTCTTCTAAAATAAGTCGTAAGGTCAGTATTGCCTCACGTGTTCCAACATTTCGACGGAATCCAAACTGATCCTCCCCGAGGTCTGCATCTACCAGTTTTTCCATTCGTCTGTAAAGAATTCGCGTTAGTATTTTGCAGCCGTGGCTTATTAAACTGATAGTTCGGTAATTTCCACATCTGTCAGCACCTGCTTTCTTTGGGATTGGAA